>NW_027597650.1:0-71197 GCF_964194155.1 Cetorhinus maximus
AGTCGAGCGAGAGAGAGAGAGACGGGGTCGAGCGAGAGAGAGAGCAAGATGGGGTCGAGCGAGAGAGAGAGATAGAGACGGTGTCGAGCGAGAGAGAGAGAGGGACAGGGTCGAGCGAGAGAGAGACAGATGGGATCGAGCGAGAGAGACAGAGAAGGAGGTTGAGCGAGAGAGAGAGAGAGAGACGGGGTCGAGCGAGAGAGAGAGAGAGAGACGGGGTCGAGCTAGAGAGAGAGAGGGACAGGGTCGAGCGAGAGAGAGACAGATGGGATTGAGCGAGAGAGACAGAGAAGGAGGTTGAGCGAGAGAGAGAGAGAGAGACGGGGTCGAGTGAGAGAGAGACAGTATCGAGCGAGAGAGACGGGGTCGATCGAGAGAGAGAGAGAGGCGGAGTCAAGCGAGAGAGAGAGAGACGGGGTCGAGCGAGAGAGAGAGAGGGACGGGGTCGAGCGAGAGAGAGAGAGAGAGAAGGGGTCGAGCGAGAGAGAGAGATGGGGTCGAGAGAGAGAGAGAGAAGGGGTCGAGCGAGAGAAAGAGTGAACGGGGTCGAATGAGAGAGAGAGAGAGAGGGTCGAGCAAGAGAGAGAGAGACGGAGTCGAACGAGAGAGAGAGACTGGGTCGAGCGAGAGAGAGAGAGAGACGGGGTCGAGCGAGAAAGAGAGAGACGGGGTCGAGCGAGAGAGAGACGGGGTCGAGCGAGAGCGAGAGAGAGAGACGGGGTCGAGAGAGAGAGAGACGGAGTCGAGCGAGAGAGAGAGACAGGTTCGAGCGAGCGAGAGAGGGAGAGGGACAGGGTCGAGCGAGAGAGAGACAGATGGGATCAAGCGAGAGAGACAGAGAAGGATGTTGAGCGAGAGAGACAGGGTCGAGCGAGAGAGAGAGAGAGAGAAGGGGTCGAGAGAGAGAGAGAGATGGGGTCGAGAGAGAGAGAGAGAAGGGGTCGAGTGAGAGAGAGACTGAGATGGGGTCGAACGAGAGGGAGAGAGACGGGGTCGAGCGAGAGAGAGAGAGAGACGGGGTCGAACGAGAGAGAGAGACTGGGTCGAACGAGAGAGAGAGAGAGACGGGGTCGAGCGAGAAAGAGAGAGACGGGGTCAAGCGAGAGAGAGAGAACAAGACGGGTCGAGCAAGAGAGAGGAGAGAGACGGGGTCGAGCGAGAGCGAGAGAGAGAGACGGGGTCGAGCGAGAGCGAGAGAGAGAGACGGGGTCGAGCGAGAGAGAGAGAGAGAGAGACGGGGTCGAGCGAGAGAGAGAGACAGGGTCGAGCGAGAGAGAGAGAGAGAGAGACGGTGTCGAGCGAGAGAGAGAGAGGGACAATGGTCGAGCGAGAGAGATACAGACGGGATCGAGCGAGAGAGACAGAGAAGGAGGTTGAGCGAGCGAGCAAGAGAGAGAGACAGGTTCGAGCGAGCGAGAGAGAGAGATAGAGACGGTGTCGAGCGAGAGAGAGAGAGGGACAGGGTCGAGTGAGAGAGAGACAGATGGGATCGAGCGAGAGAGGCAGGAGAAGGAGGTTGAGCGAGAGAGAGAGAGAGAGACGGGGTCGAGGGAGAGAGAGAGAGAGACGGGGTCGAGCGAGAGAGAGAGAGAGAGACGGGGTCGAGCGGGAGAGAGAGAGAGACGGTGTCGAGCGAGAGAGACGGGGTCGATCAAGAGAGAGAGAGAGAGGCGGAGTCGAGCGAGAGAGAGAGAGACGGGGTCGAGCGAGAGAGAGAGAAAGACGGAGTCGAGCGAGAGAGAGAGAGAGAGAGAAGGGGTCGAGCGAGAGAGAGTAATAGGATCGAGCGAGAGAGAGAGAGAGAAGGGGTCGAGCGAGAGAGAGAGTGAGACGGGGTAGAACGAGAGAGAGAGAGACGGGGTCGAGAGAGAGAGAGAGAGAGAGAGAGAGAGAGAAGGGGTCGAGCGAGAGAGAGAGAGACGGGGTCGAGCGAGAGAGAGAGACTGGGTCGAGCGAGAGAGAGAGAGAGACGGGGTCGAAGAGAGAGAGAGAGACGGGGTCGAGCGAGAGAGAGAGAGACGGGGTCGAGTGAGAGAGAGAGAGAGAGACGGGATCGAGTGAGAGAGTGAATGAGACAGGGTGGACCGAGAGAGTGAGAGAGACGGGGACGAGCGAGAGAGAGAGAGATACCGGGTCGAGCGAGGGAGAAAGAGGTACGGATTCGAGCAAGAGAGAGAGAGATAGGGTTTCGAGCGAGAGAGAGGGAGAGACGGAGTCGAGCGAGAGAGAGACAGACATGATCGAGCGAGAGAGAGAGAGAAGGAGATTGAGCGAGAGAGAGAGAGAGAGACGGGGTCGAGGAGAGAGAGAGAGAGAGACGGTGTCGAGCGAGAGAGGCGGGGTCCAGTGAGAGAGTGAGTGAGACGGGGTGGACCAAGAGAGTGAGAGAGACGGGGTCGAGCGAGAGAGAGAGAGAGAGACGGGTTCGAGCGAGAGAGAGAGAGAGACGGTGTAAAGCGAGAGAGACGGGGTCGAGCGAGAGAGAGAGAGATGGGGTCGAGCGAGAGAGAGAGAAAGCGGGGTCGAACGAGAGAGAGAGAGAGAGAAGGGGTCGAGCGAGAGAGAGAGATGTGGTCGAGCGAGAGAGAGAGAGAGAAGGGGTCGAACAAGAGAGAGAGTGAGACGGGGTCGAATGAGAGAGAGAGAGACGGGGTCGAGCGAGAGAGAGAGAGATGGGTTGAACGAGAGAGAGAGACTGGGTCGAGCGAGAGAGAGAGAGAGACGTGGTCGAGCGAGAAAGAGAGAGATGGGGTCGAGCGAGAGAGAGAGAACGAGACGGGTCGAGCAAGAGAGAGGGAGAGAGACGGGGTCGAGCGAGAGACAGAGAGACGTGGTCGAGCGAGAGAGAGAGAGGCGGGTTCGAGCGAGAGAGAGAGAGATGGGGTCGAGTGAGAGAGTGAGCGAGATGGGGTGGACCGAGAGAGTGAGAGAGACGGGGTCGAGCGAGAGGGAGAGAGTCACGGGGTCGAGCGAGAGAGAAACAGGTACGGATTCGAGCGAGAGAGAGAGAGATACGGTTTCGAGCGAGACAGAGAGAAAGACGGGGTCGAGCAAGAGAGAGAGAGGGATAGGGTCGAGAGAGAGAGAGACAGACGGGATCGAGCGAGAGAGACAGAGAAGCAGGTTGAGCGAGAGAGAGAGAGAGATAAAGGGTCGAGCGAGAGGGAGAGAGAGACGGGGTCGAGCGAGAGAGAGAGAGACGGGGTCGAGCGTGAGAGAGAGAAAGACGGGGTCGAGCGAGAGAGAGAGATGGGGTAGATCCAGAGAGAGAGAGAGAAGGGGTCGAGCGAGAGACAGAGTGAGACGGGGTCGAACGAGAGAGAGAGAGACGGGGTCGAGCGAGAGAGAGAGAGAGAGAGAGAGAGCGACGGGGTCGAAAGAAAGAGAGAGACAGGGACGAGTGAGAGAGTGAGAGATGGGTTCGAGAGAGAGAGAAAGAGGAGATTGAGAGAGAGAGAGCGAGAGAGATGGGGTCGAGCGAGGGCGAGAGAGAGAGAGAGAGACGGGGTCGAGAGAGAGAGAGAGAGACGGGGTCGAGTGAGAGAGAGAGGAGGTTGAGCGAGAGAGAGAGAGACAGTGTCGAGCGAGAGAGAGACGGTGTCGAATGAGAGAGAGAGACGAGGTCGAGCAAGTTAGGGAGAGACATGGTCGAGCGAGAGAGAGAGAGATGCGGTCGAGCGAGAGAGAGAGACGGGGTCAAGCGAGAGAGAGAGAGAGACGGGGTCGAGCGAGAGAGAGAGAGAGAGAGAGAGAGCGACGGGGTCGAAAGAAAGAGAGAGACAGGGACGAGCGAGAGAGTGAGAGATGGGTTCGAGAGAGAGAGAAAGAGGAGATTGAGAGAGAGAGAGCGAGAGAGATGGGGTCGAGCGAGGGCGAGAGAGAGAGAGAGAGAGACGGGGTCGAGAGAGAGAGAGAGAGACGGGGTCGAGTGAGAGAGAGAGGAGGTTGAGCGAGAGAGAGAGAGACAGTGTCGAGCGAGAGAGAGATGGTGTCGAATGAGAGAGAGAGACGAGGTCGAGCAAGTTAGGGAGAGACATGGTCGAGCGAGAGAGAGAGAGACGCGGTCGAGCGAGAGAGAGAGACGGGGTCAAGCGAGAGAGAGAGAGAGACGGGGTCGAGCGAGCGAGAGAGAAAGAGAGACGGGGTTGAGCGAGAGAGAGAGAGAGAGAAGGTGTCGAGCAAGAGAGAGAGACGGTGTCGAGTTAGAGAGGGAGAGAGACGGGGTCGAGCGAGAGAGAGAGAGAGAGAATTGGGGTCGAGCGAGAGAGAGAATGACATGGTCGAGCGAGAGAGAGAGATAGACGGGGTCGAGCTAGAGAGAGAGAGAGAGAAGGGGTCGAGCGAAAGAGAGAGACGCTGTCGAGCGAGGGAGAGGGACAGGGTCGAGCGAGAGAGAGAGACGGGGTCGAGCGAGAGAGAGAGAGAGAGAGAGACGGGGTCGAGCGAGGGAGAGAGAGACGGGGTCGAGCGAGAGAGAGAGAGAGAGAGATGGGCTCGAGCGAGAGAGCGACAGCGAGACAGGTCGAGCGAGAGAAAGGGAGAGAGACGGGGTCGAGCGAGAGAGAGAGAGAGACGGGGTCGAGTGAAAGCGAGTGAAAGAGATAGGGTCGAGCGAGAGAGAGAGAGAGAGACGGGGTCAAGCGAGAGAAAGAGAGGGACGGGTTCGAGCGATAGAGAGAGAGACGGGGTCGAACGAGAGAGAGAGAGAGACAGGGTCGAGCGAGAGAGAGAGGGACGGGGTTGAGCGAGAGAGAGAGAGACGGGGTCCAGTGAGAGAGTGAGCGAGACAGGGTGGAGCGTGAGAGAGAGAACAAGACGGGTTCGAGCAAGAGAGAGAGACGGGGTCGAGCGAGAGCGAGAGAGAGAGACGGGGTCGAGCGAGAGAGAGTAAGAGAGACGGGGTCGAGCGAGAGAGACAGAGAGAGACGGGGTCGAGCGAGAGAGAGAGTGAGAGACGGGGTCGAGCGAGAGAGAGAGAGACGGTGTCGAGCGAGAGTGACGGGGTCGATCGAGAGAGAGAGAGAGGCGGAGTCGAGCGAGAGAGAGAGAGAGACGGGGTCGAGCGAGAGAGAGAGAGAGAGAAGGAGTCGAGCGAGAGAGAGAGATGGGGTCGAGCGAGCCAGAGAGAGAGATAGAGACGGTGTCGAGCGAGAGAGAGAGAGGGACAGGGTCGAGCGAGAGAGAGACAGATGGGATCGAGCGAGAGAGACAGAGAAGGAGGTTGAGCGAGAGAGAGAGAGAGAGACGGGGTAGAGCGAGAGAGAGAGAGAGAGACGGGGTCAAGCGAGAGAGAGAGAGGGACGGGTTCGAGCAATAGAGAGAGAGACGGGGTCGAACGAGAGAGAGAGAGAGACAGGGTCGAGCGAGAGAGAGAGGGACGGGGTCGAGCGAGAGAGAGAGGGACAGGGTCGAGCGAGAGAGAGACAGATGGGATCGAGCGAGATAGACAGAGAATGAGGTTGAGCGAGAGAGAGAGAGAGAGACGGGGTCGAGCGAGAGAGAGAGAGAGAGACGGGGTCGAGCGAGCGAGAGAGAGAGATAGAGACGGTGTCGAGCGAGAGAGAGAGAGGGACAGGGTCGAGTGAGAGAGAGACAGACATGATCGAGCGAGAGAGAGAGAGATGGAGATTGAGCGAGAGAGAGAGAGAGAGACGGGGTCGAGGGAGAGAGAGAGAGAGAGACGGTGTCGAGCGAGAGAGGCGGGGTCCAGTGAGAGAGTGAGTGAGACGGGGTGGACCAAGAGAGTGAGAGAGACGGGGTCGAGCGAGAGAGAGAGAGAGAGACGGGGTCGAGCGAGAGAGAGAGAGAGATGGTGTCAAGCGAGAGAGACGGGGTCGAGCGAGAGAGAGAGACGGTGTCGAGCGAGAGAGGCGGGGTCCAGTGAGAGAGTGAGTGAGACGGGGTGGACCAAGAGAGTGAGAGAGACGGGGTCGAGCGAGAGAGAGAGAGAGAGACGGGGTCGAGCGAGAGAGAGAGAGAGATGGTGTCAAGCGAGAGAGACGGGGTCAAGCGAGAGAGAGAGACGGGGTCGAGCGAGAGAGAGAGAAAGACGGGGTCGAACGAGAGAGAGAGAGAGAGAAGGGGTCGAGCGAGAGAGAGAGATGTGGTCGAGCGAGAGAGAGAGAGAGAAGGGGTCGAGCAAGAGAGAGAGTGAGACGGGGTCGAATGAGAGAGATAGAGACGGGGTCGAGCGAGAGAGAGAGAGACGGGTTGAACGAGAGAGAGAGACTGGGTCGAGCGAGAGAGAGAGAGAGACGTGGTCGAGCGAGAAAGAGAGAGATGGGGTCGAGCGAGAGAGAGAGAACGAGACGGGTCGAGCAAGAGAGAGGGAGAGAGACGGGGTCGAGCGAGAGCGAGAGAGAGAGACGGGGTCGAGCGAGAGAGAGAGAGAAGGTGTCGAGCGAGAGAGAGAGACAAGGAGGTTGAGCGAGCGAGCGAGAGAGAGAGACGGGTTCGAGCGAGAGACAGAGAGACGGGGTCGAGCGAGAGAGAGAGAGGCGGGTTCGAGCGAGAGAGAGAGAGATGGGGTCGAGTGAGAGAGTGAGCGAGATGGGGTGGACCGAGAGAGTGAGAGAGACGGGGTCGAGCGAGAGGGAGAGAGGCACGGGGTCGAGCGAGAGACAAACAGGTACGGATTCGAGCGAGAGAGAGATACGGTTTCGAGCGAGACAGAGAGAAAGACGGGGTCGAGCAAGAGAGAGAGAGGGATAGGGTCGAGAGAGAGAGAGACAGACGGGATCGAGCGAGAGAGAATCAGAGAAGCAGGTTGAGCGAGAGAGAGAGAGAGATAAAGGGTCGAGCGAGAGGGAGAGAGAGACGGGGTCGAGCGAGCGAGAGAGAGAGAGAGACGGGGTTGAGCGAGAGAGAGAGAGAGAGAAGGTGTCGAGCAAGAGAGAGAGACGGTGTCGAGTTAGAGAGGGAGAGAGAAGGGGTCGAGCGAGAGAGAGAGAGAGAGAATCGGGGTCGAGCGAGAGAGAGAATGACGTGGTCGAGCGAGAGAGAGAGATAGACGGGGTCGAGCTAGAGAGAGAGAGAGAGAAGGGGTCGAGAGAAAGAGAGAGACGCTGTTGAGCGAGGGAGAGAGAGGGACAGGGTCGAGCGAGAGAGAGAGACGGGGTCGAGCGAGAGAGAGAGAGAGAGAGAGACGGGGTCGAGCGAGGGAGAGAGAGACGGGGTCGAGCGAGAGAGAGAGAGAGAGAGATGGGCTCGAGCGAGAGAGCGACAGCGAGACAGGTCGAGCGAGAGAGAGGGAGAGAGACAGGGTCGAGCGAGAGAGAGAGAGAGACGGGGTCGAGTGAAAGCGAGTGAAAGAGATAGGGTCGAGCGAGAGAGATAGAGAGAGACGGGGTCAAGCGAGACAGAGAGAGGGACGGGTTCGAGCGATAGAGAGAGAGACGGGGTCGAACGAGAGAGAGAGAGAGACAGGGTCGAGCGAGAGAGAGAGGGACGGGGTCGAGCGAGAGAGAGAGAGACGGGGTCCAGTGAGAGAGTCAGCGAGACAGGGTGGAGCGTGATAGAGAGAACAAGACGGGTTCGAGCAAGAGAGAGAGACGGGGTCGAGCGAGAGAGAGAGTGAGAGACGGGGTCGAGCGAGAGAGAGAGAGACGGTGTCGAGCGAGAGTGACGGGGTCGATCGAGAGAGAGAGAGAGGCGGAGTCGAGCGAGAGAGAGAGAGAGACGGGGTCGAGCGAGAGAGAGAGAGAGAGAAGGAGTCGAGCGAGAGAGAGAGATGGGGTCGAGCGAGCCAGAGAGAGAGATAGAGACGGTGTCGAGCGAGAGAGAGAGAGGGACAGGGTCGAGCGAGAGAGAGACAGATGGGATCGAGCGAGAGAGACAGAGAAGGAGGTTGAGCGAGAGAGAGAGAGAGAGACGGGGTAGAGCGAGAGAGAGAGAGAGAGAGACGGGGTCAAGCGAGAGAGAGAGAGGGACGGGTTCGAGCGATAGAGAGAGAGACGGGGTCGAACGAGAGAGAGAGAGAGACAGGGTCGAGCGAGAGAGAGAGGGACGGGGTCGAGCGAGAGAGAGAGAGACGGGGTCCAGTGAGAGAATGAGCGAGACGGGGTGGAGCGAGAGAGAGAGAACAAGACGGGGTCGAGCAAGAGAGAGAGACGGGGTCGAGCGAGAGCGAGAGAGAGAGACGGGGTCGAGCGAGAGAGAGAGAGGGACAGGGTCGAGCGAGAGAGAGACAGATGGGATCGAGCGAGAGAGACAGAGAATGAGGTTGAGCGAGAGAGAGAGAGAGAGAGACGGGGTCGAGCGAGAGAGAGAGAGAGAGACGGGGTCGAGCGAGCGAGAGAGAGAGATAGAGACGGTGTCGAGCGAGAGAGAGAGAGGGACAGGGTCGAGCGAGAGAGAGACAGACATGATCGAGCGAGAGAGAGAGAGATGGAGATTGAGCGAGAGAGAGAGAGAGAGACGGGGTCGAGGGAGAGAGAGAGAGAGACGGTGTCGAGCGAGAGAGGCGGGGTCCAGTGAGAGAGTGAGTGAGACGGGGTGGACCAAGAGAGTGAGAGAGACGGGGTCGAGCGAGAGAGAGAGAGAGAGACGGGGTCGAGCGAGAGAGAGAGAGAGATGGTGTCAAGCGAGAGAGACGGGGTCGAGCGAGAGAGAGAGACGGGGTCGAGCGAGAGAGAGAGAAAGACGGGGTCGAACGAGAGAGAGAGAGAGAGAAGGGGTCGAGCGAGAGAGAGAGATGTGGTCGAGCGAGAGAGAGAGAGAGAAGGGGTCGAGCAAGAGAGAGAGTGAGACGGGGTCGAATGAGAGAGATAGAGACGGGGTCGAGCGAGAGAGAGAGAGACGGGTTGAACGAGAGAGAGAGACTGGGTCGAGCGAGAGAGAGAGAGAGAGACGTGGTCGAGCGAGAAAGAGAGAGATGGGGTCGAGCGAGAGAGAGAGAACGAGACGGGTCGAGCAAGAGAGAGGGAGAGAGACGGGGTCGAGCGAGAGCGAGAGAGAGAGACGGGGTCGAGCGAGAGAGAGAGAGAAGGTGTCGAGCGAGAGAGAGAGAAAAGGAGGTTGAGCGAGCGAGCCAGAGAGAGAGACGGGTTCGAGCGAGAGACAGAGAGACGGGGTCGAGCGAGAGAGAGAGAGACGGGTTCGAGCGAGAGAGAGAGAGATGGGGTGGAGTGAGAGAGTGAGCGAGATGGGGTGCACCGAGAGAGTGAGAGAGACGGGGTCGAGCGAGAGGGAGAGAGACACGGGGTCGAGCGAGAGAGAAACAGGTACGGATTCGAGCGAGAGAGGGAGAGATACGGTTTCGAGTGAGACAGAGAGAAAGACGGGGTCGAGCAAGAGAGAGAGAGGGACAGGGTCGAGAGAGAGAGAGACAGACGGGATCGAGCGAGAGAGACAGAGAAGCAGGTTGAGCGAGAGAGAGAGAGAGATAAAGGGTCGAGCAAGAGAGAGAGGGACGGGGTCGAGCGAGAGAGAGAGAGAGACGGGTTCGAGCGAGAGAGAGAGAGAAGGGGTCGAGCGTGAGAGAGAGAAAGACGGGGTCGAGCGAGAGAGAGAGAGAGAGAGAAGGGGTCAAGCGAGAGAGAGAGATGGGGTAGATCGAGAGAGAGAGAGAGAAGGGGTCGAGCGAGAGACAGAGTGAGACGGGGTCGAACGAGAGAGAGAGAGACGGGGTCGAGAGAGAGAGAGAGAGAGAGAGAGCGACGGGGTCGAGCGAGAGAGAGAGAGAGAGAGAGACGGGGTCGAGAGAAAGAGAGAGACAGGGACGAGCGAGAGAGTGAGAGATGGGTTCGAGAGAGAGAGAAAGAGGAGGTTGAGAGAGAGAGAGCGAGAGAGATGGGGTCGAGCGAGGGCGAGAGAGAGAGAGAGAGACGGGGTCGAGAGAGAGAGAGAGAGACGGGGTCGAGCGAGAGAGAGAGAGACGGGGTCGAGCGAGAGAGAGAGAGACGGGGTCGAGCGAGAGCGATAGAGAGACACGCGGTCGATAGAGAGAGAGAGAGAGAGACGGGGTCGAGCGAGAGAGACGGGGTCAAGTGAGAGAGAGAGACAGATGGAGTCGAGCGAGAGAGAGAGAGACGGGGTCGAGTGAGAGAGAGATAGACGGGATCGAGCGAGAGAGAGAGACAGATGGAGTCGAGCGAGAGAGAGAGACAGTGTCGAGCGAGAGAGAGACGGTGTCGAATGAGAGAGAGAGACGGGGTCGAGCAAGTTAGAGAGAGACATGGTCGAGCGAGAGAGAGAGAGACGTGGTCGAGCGAGAGAGAGACGGTGTCGAATGAGAGAAAGAGACGAGGTCGAGCAAGTTAGAGAGAGACATGGTCGAGCGAGAGAGAGAGAGACGCGGTCGAGCGAGAGAGAGAGACGGGGTCAAGCGAGAGAGAGAGAGAGAGAGAGAGACGGGGTCGAGCGAGCGAGAGAGAGAGAGAGACGGGGTTGAGCGAGAGAGAGAGAGAGAGAAGGTGTCGAGCAAGAGAGAGAGAGACGGTGTCGAGTTAGAGAGGGATAGAGACGGGGTCGAGCGAGAGAGAGAGAGAGAGAATTGGGGTCGAGCGAGAGAGAGAATGACGTGGTCGAGCGAGAGAGAGAGATAGACGGGGTCGAGCTAGAGAGAGAGAGAGAGAAGGGGTCGAGCGAAAGAGAGAGACGCTGTCGAGCGAGAGAGAGAGGGACAGGGTCGAGCGAGAGAGAGAGACGGGGTCGAGCGAGAGAGAGAGAGAGAGAGAGACGGGGTCGAGCGAGGGAGAGAGAGACGGGGTCGAGCGAGAGAGAGAGAGAGAGAGATGGGCTCGAGCGAGAGAGCGACAGCGAGACAGGTCGAGCGAGAGAGAGGGAGAGAGACGGGGTCGAGCGAGAGAGAGAGAGAGACGGGGTCGAGTGAAAGCGAGAGAAAGAGATAGGGTCGAGCGAGAGAGAGAGAGAGAGACGGGGTCAAGCGAGAGAGAGAGAGGGACGGGTTCGAGCGATAGAGAGAGAGACGGGGTCGAACGAGAGAGAGAGAGAGACAGGGTCGAGCAAGAGAGAGAGGGACGGGGTCGAGCGAGAGAGAGAGAGAGACGGGTTCGAGCGAGAGAGAGAGAGAAGGGGTCGAGCGTGAGAGAGAGAAAGACGGGGTCGAGCGAGAGAGAGAGAGAGAGAGAAGGGGTCAAGCGAGAGAGAGAGATGGGGTAGATCGAGAGAGAGAGAGAGAAGGGGTCGAGCGAGAGACAGAGTGAGACGGGGTCGAACGAGAGAGAGAGAGACGGGGTCGAGAGAGAGAGAGAGAGAGAGAGAGCGACGGGGTCGAGCGAGAGAGAGAGAGAGAGAGAGACGGGGTCGAGAGAAAGAGAGAGACAGGGACGAGCGAGAGAGTGAGAGATGGGTTCGAGAGAGAGAGAAAGAGGAGGTTGAGAGAGAGAGAGCGAGAGAGATGGGGTCGAGCGAGGGCGAGAGAGAGAGAGAGAGACGGGGTCGAGAGAGAGAGAGAGAGACGGGGTCGAGCGAGAGAGAGAGAGACGGGGTCGAGCGAGAGAGAGAGAGACGGGGTCGAGCGAGAGCGATAGAGAGACACGCGGTCGATAGAGAGAGAGAGAGAGAGACGGGGTCGAGCGAGAGAGACGGGGTCAAGTGAGAGAGAGAGACAGATGGAGTCGAGCGAGAGAGAGAGAGACGGGGTCGAGTGAGAGAGAGATAGACGGGATCGAGCGAGAGAGAGAGACAGATGGAGTCGAGCGAGAGAGAGAGACAGTGTCGAGCGAGAGAGAGACGGTGTCGAATGAGAGAGAGAGACGTGGTCGAGCGAGAGAGAGACGGTGTCGAATGAGAGAAAGAGACGAGGTCGAGCAAGTTAGAGAGAGACATGGTCGAGCGAGAGAGAGAGAGACGCGGTCGAGCGAGAGAGAGAGACGGGGTCAAGCGAGAGAGAGAGAGAGAGAGAGAGACGGGGTCGAGCGAGCGAGAGAGAGAGAGAGACGGGGTTGAGCGAGAGAGAGAGAGAGAGAAGGTGTCGAGCAAGAGAGAGAGAGACGGTGTCGAGTTAGAGAGGGATAGAGACGGGGTCGAGCGAGAGAGAGAGAGAGAGAATTGGGGTCGAGCGAGAGAGAGAATGACGTGGTCGAGCGAGAGAGAGAGATAGACGGGGTCGAGCTAGAGAGAGAGAGAGAGAAGGGGTCGAGCGAAAGAGAGAGACGCTGTCGAGCGAGAGAGAGAGGGACAGGGTCGAGCGAGAGAGAGAGACGGGGTCGAGCGAGAGAGAGAGAGAGAGAGAGACGGGGTCGAGCGAGGGAGAGAGAGACGGGGTCGAGCGAGAGAGAGAGAGAGAGAGATGGGCTCGAGCGAGAGAGCGACAGCGAGACAGGTCGAGCGAGAGAGAGGGAGAGAGACGGGGTCGAGCGAGAGAGAGAGAGAGACGGGGTCGAGTGAAAGCGAGAGAAAGAGATAGGGTCGAGCGAGAGAGAGAGAGAGAGACGGGGTCAAGCGAGAGAGAGAGAGGGACGGGTTCGAGCGATAGAGAGAGAGACGGGGTCGAACGAGAGAGAGAGAGAGACAGGGTCGAGCAAGAGAGAGAGGGACGGGGTCGAGCGAGAGAGAGAGAGACGGGGTCCAGTGAGAGAGTGTGCGAGACGGGGTGGAGCGTGAGAGAGAGAACAAGACGGGGTCGAGCAAGAGAGAGAGACGGGGTCGAGCGAGAGCGAGAGAGAGAGACGGGGTCGAGCGAGAGAGAGAGTAAAAGAGACGGGGTCGAGTGAGAGAGACAGAGAGAGACGGGGTCGAGCGAGAGAGTGAGAGACGGGGTCGAGCGAGAGAGAGAGAGGGAGACGGGGTCGAGCGAGAGAGAGAGAGAGACGGTGTCGAGCGAGAGTGACGGGGTCGATCGAGAGAGAGAGAGAGGCGGAGTCGAACGAGAGAGAGAGAGAGAGACGGGGTCGAGCGAGAGAGAGAGAGAAGGAGTCGAGCGAGAGAGAGAGATGGGGTCGAGCGAGCGAGAGAGAGAGATAGAGACGGTGTCGAGCGAGAGAGAGAGAGGGACAGGGTCGAGCGAGAGAGAGACAGATGGGATCGAGCGAGAGAGACAGAGAAGGAGGTTGAGCGAGAGAGAGAGAGAGACGGGGTCGAGCTAGAGAGAGAGAGGGACAGGGTCGAGCGAGAGAGAGACAGATGGGATTGAGCGAGAGAGACAGAGAAGGAGGTTGAGCGAGAGAGAGAGAGAGACGGGGTCGAGTGAGAGAGAGAGAGAGACAGTATCGAGCGAGAGAGACGGGGTCGATTGAGAGAGAGAGAGAGGCGGAGTCAAGCGAGAGAGAGAGAGACGGGGTCGAGCGAGAGAGAGAGAAAGACGGGGTCGAGCGAGAGAGAGAGAGAGAGAAGGGGTCGAGCGAGAGAGAGAGATGGGGTCGAGCGAGAGAGAGAGAAGGGGTCGAGCGAGAGAAAGAGTGAGACGGGGTCGAATGAGAGAGAGAGAGACAGGGTCGAGCAAGAGAGAGAGAGACGGAGTCGAACGAGAGAGAGAGACTGGGTCGAGCGAGAGAGAGAGAGAGACGGGGTAGAGCGAGAAAGAGAGAGACGGGGTCGAGCGAGAGAGAGAGAGAGAGACGGGGTCGAGCGAGAGCGAGAGAGAGAGACGGGGTCGAGAGAGAGAGAGACGGAGTCGAGCGAGAGAGAGAGACGGGGTCGAGCGAGAAAGAGAGAGACGGGGTCGAGCGAGAGAGAGAGAGAGAGACGGGGTCGAGCGAGAGCGAGAGAGAGAGACGGGGTCGAGAGAGAGAGAGACGGAGTCGAGCGAGAGAGAGAGACGGGTTCAAGCGAGCGAGAGAGGGAGAGGGACAGGGTCGAGCGAGAGAGAGACAGATGGGATCAAGCGAGAGAGACAGAGAAGGATGTTGAGCGAGAGAGACAGGGTCGAGCGAGAGAGAGAGAGAGAGAAGGGGTCAAGCGAGAGAGAGAGAGGGACGGGTTCGAGCGATAGAGAGAGAGACGGGGTCGAACGAGAGAGAGAGAGAGACAGGGTCGAGCGAGAGAGAGAGGGACGGGGTCGAGCGAGAGAGAGAGAGACGGGGTCCAGTGAGAGAGTGAGCGAGACGGGGTGGAGCGTGAGAGAGAGAACAAGACGGGTTCGAGCAAGAGAGAGAGACGGGGTCGAGCGAGAGCGAGAGAGAGAGACGGGGTCGAGCGAGAGAGAGTAAGAGAGACGGGGTCGAGCGAGAGAGACAGAGAGAGACGGGGTCGAGCGAGAGAGAGAGTGAGAGACGGGGTCGAGCGAGAGAGAGAGAGACGGTGTCGAGCGAGAGTGACGGGGTCGATCGAGAGAGAGAGGCGGAGTCGAGCGAGAGAGAGAGAGAGACGGGGTCGAGCGAGAGAGAGAGAGAGAGAGAAGGAGTCGAGCGAGAGAGAGAGATGGGGTCGAGCGAGCCAGAGAGAGAGATAGAGACGGTGTCGAGCGAGAGAGAGAGAGGGACAGGGTCGAGCGAGAGAGAGACAGATGGGATCGAGCGAGAGAGACAGAGAAGGAGGTTGAGCGAGAGAGAGAGAGAGAGACGGGGTAGAGCGAGAGAGAGAGAGAGAGAGACGGGGTCAAGCGAGAGAGAGAGAGGGACGGGTTCGAGCGATAGAGAGAGAGACGGGGTCGAACGAGAGAGAGAGAGAGACAGGGTCGAGCGAGAGAGAGAGGGACGGGGTCGAGCGAGAGAGAGAGAGACGGGGTCCAGTGAGAGAATGAGCGAGACGGGGTGGAGCGAGAGAGAGAGAACAAGACGGGGTCGAGCAAGAGAGAGAGACGGGGTCGAGCGAGAGCGAGAGAGAGAGACGGGGTCGAGCGAGAGAGAGAGAGGGACAGGGTCGAGCGAGAGAGAGACAGATGGGATCGAGCGAGAGAGACAGAGAATGAGGTTGAGCGAGAGAGAGAGAGAGAGAGACGGGGTCGAGCGAGAGAGAGAGAGAGAGACGGGGTCGAGCGAGCGAGAGAGAGAGATAGAGACGGTGTCGAGCGAGAGAGAGAGAGGGACAGGGTCGAGCGAGAGAGAGACAGACATGATCGAGCGAGAGAGAGAGAGATGGAGATTGAGCGAGAGAGAGAGAGAGAGACGGGGTCGAGGGAGAGAGAGAGAGAGACGGTGTCGAGCGAGAGAGGCGGGGTCCAGTGAGAGAGTGAGTGAGACGGGGTGGACCAAGAGAGTGAGAGAGACGGGGTCGAGCGAGAGAGAGAGAGAGAGACGGGGTCGAGCGAGAGAGAGAGAGAGATGGTGTCAAGCGAGAGAGACGGGGTCGAGCGAGAGAGAGAGACGGGGTCGAGCGAGAGAGAGAGAAAGACGGGGTCGAACGAGAGAGAGAGAGAGAGAAGGGGTCGAGCGAGAGCGAGAGAGAGAGACAGGGTCGAGAGAGAGAGAGATGGAGTCGAGCGAGAGAGAGAGACGGGTTCGAGCGAGCGAGAGAGGGAGAGGGACAGGGTCGAGCGAGAGAGAGACAGATGGGATCAAGCGAGAGAGACAGAGAAGGATGTTGAGCGAGAGAGACAGGGTCGAGCGAGAGAGAGAGAGAGAGAAGGGGTCGAGCGAGAGAGAGAGATGGGGTCGAGCGAGAGAGAGAGAGAGAGAAGGGGTCGAGTGAGAGAGAGACTGAGATGGGGTCGAGCGAGGGAGAGTAATGGGATCGAGCGAGAGAGAGAGAGAGAAGGGGTCGAGCGAGAGAGAGAGTGAGACGGGGTCGAACGAGAGAGAGAGAGACGGGGTCGAGAGAGAGAGAGAGAGAGAAGGGGTCGAGCGAGAGAGAGAGAGATGGGGTCGAGCGAGAGAGAGAGACTGGGTCGAGCGAGAGAGAGAGAGAGAGACGGGGTCGAGCGAGAGAGAGAGAGAAGGAGTCGAGCGAGAGAGAGAGATGGGGTCGAGCGAGCGAGAGAGAGAGATAGAGACGGTGTCGAGCGAGAGAGAGAGAGGGACAGGGTCGAGCGAAAGAGAGACAGATGGGATCGAGCGAGAGAGACAGAGAAGGAGGTTGAGCGAGAGAGAGAGAGAGACGGGGTCGAGCTAGAGAGAGAGAGGGACAGGGTCGAGCGAGAGAGAGACAGATGGGATTGAGCGAGAGAGACAGAGAAGGAGGTTGAGCGAGAGAGAGAGAGAGACGGGGTCGAGTGAGAGAGAGAGAGAGACAGTATCGAGCGAGAGAGACGGGGTCGATCGAGAGAGAGAGAGAGGCGGAGTCAAGCGAGAGAGAGAGAGACGGGGTCGAGCGAGAGAGAGAGAAAGACGGGGTCGAGCGAGAGAGAGAGAGAGAGAAGGGGTCGAGCGAGAGAGAGAGATGGGGTCGAGCGAGAGAGAGAGAAGGGGTCGAGCGAGAGAAAGAGTGAGACGGGGTCGAATGAGAGAGAGAGAGACAGGGTCGAGCAAGAGAGAGAGAGACGGAGTCGAACGAGAGAGAGAGACTGGGTCGAGCGAGAGAGAGAGAGAGACGGGGTAGAGCGAGAAAGAGAGAGACGGGGTAGAGCGAGAAAGAGAGAGACGGGGTCGAGCGAGAGAGAGAGAGAGAGACGGGGTCGAGCGAGAGCGAGAGAGAGAGACGGGGTCGAGAGAGAGAGAGACGGAGTCGAGCGAGAGAGAGAGACGGGGTCGAGCGAGAAAGAGAGAGACGGGGTCGAGCGAGAGAGAGAGAGAGAGACGGGGTCGAGCGAGAGCGAGAGAGAGAGACGGGGTCGAGAGAGAGAGAGACGGAGTCGAGCGAGAGAGAGAGACAGGTTCAAGCGAGCGAGAGAGGGAGAGGGACAGGGTCGAGCGAGAGAGAGACAGATGGGATCAAGCGAGAGGGACAGAGAAGGATGTTGAGCGAGAGAGACAGGGTCGAGCGAGAGAGAGAGAGAGAGAAGGGGTCGAGCGAGAGAGAGAGATGGGGTCGAGCGAGAGAGAGAGAGAGAGACGGGGTCAAGCGAGAGAGAGAGAGGGACGGGTTCGAGCGATAGAGAGAGAGACGGGGTCGAACGAGAGAGAGAGAGAGACAGGGTCGAGCGAGAGAGAGAGGGACGGGGTCGAGCGAGAGAGAGAGAGATGGGGTCCAGTGAGAGAGTGAGCGAGACAGGGTGGAGCGTGAGAGAGAGAACAAGACGGGTTCGAGCAAGAGAGAGAGACGGGGTCGAGCGAGAGCGAGAGAGAGAGACGGGGTCGAGCGAGAGAGAGTAAGAGAGACGGGGTCGAGCGAGAGAGACAGAGAGAGACGGGGTCGAGCGAGAGAGAGAGTGAGAGACGGGGTCGAGCGAGAGAGAGAGAGACGGTGTCGAGCGAGAGTGACGGGGTCGATCGAGAGAGAGAGGCGGAGTCGAGCGAGAGAGAGAGAGAGACGGGGTCGAGCGAGAGAGAGAGAGAGAGAAGGAGTCGAGCGAGAGAGAGAGATGGGGTCGAGCGAGCCAGAGAGAGAGATAGAGACGGTGTCGAGCGAGAGAGAGAGAGGGACAGGGTCGAGCGAGAGAGAGACAGATGGGATCGAGCGAGAGAGACAGAGAAGGAGGTTGAGCGAGAGAGAGAGAGAGAGACGGGGTAGAGCGAGAGAGAGAGAGAGAGAGACGGGGTCAAGCGAGAGAGAGAGAGGGACGGGTTCGAGCGATAGAGAGAGAGACGGGGTCGAACGAGAGAGAGAGAGAGACAGGGTCGAGCGAGAGAGAGAGGGACGGGGTCGAGCGAGAGAGAGAGAGACGGGGTCCAGTGAGAGAATGAGCGAGACGGGGTGGAGCGAGAGAGAGAGAACAAGACGGGGTCGAGCAAGAGAGAGAGACGGGGTCGAGCGAGAGCGAGAGAGAGAGACGGGGTCGAGCGAGAGAGAGAGAGGGACAGGGTCGAGCGAGAGAGAGACAGATGGGATCGAGCGAGAGAGACAGAGAATGAGGTTGAGCGAGAGAGAGAGAGAGAGAGACGGGGTCGAGCGAGAGAGAGAGAGAGAGACGGGGTCGAGCGAGCGAGAGAGAGAGATAGAGACGGTGTCGAGCGAGAGAGAGAGAGGGACAGGGTCGAGCGAGAGAGAGACAGACATGATCGAGCGAGAGAGAGAGAGATGGAGATTGAGCGAAAGAGAGAGAGAGAGACGGGGTCGAGGGAGAGAGAGAGAGAGACGGTGTCGAGCGAGAGAGGCGGGGTCCAGTGAGAGAGTGAGTGAGACGGGGTGGACCAAGAGAGTGAGAGAGACGGGGTCGAGCGAGAGAGAGAGAGAGAGACGGGGTCGAGCGAGAGAGAGAGAGAGATGGTGTCAAGCGAGAGAGACGGGGTCGAGCGAGAGAGAGAGACGGGGTCGAGCGAGAGAGAGAGAAAGACGGGGTCGAACGAGAGAGAGAGAGAGAGAAGGGGTCGAGCGAGAGCGAGAGACGGGTTCGAGCGAGCGAGAGAGGGAGAGGGACAGGGTCGAGCGAGAGAGAGACAGATGGGATCAAGCGAGAGAGACAGAGAAGGATGTTGAGCGAGAGAGACAGGGTCGAGCGAGAGAGAGAGAGAGAGAAGGGGTCGAGCGAGAGAGAGAGATGGGGTCGAGCGAGAGAGAGAGAGAGAAGGGGTCGAGTGAGAGAGAGACTGAGATGGGGTCGAGCGAGGGAGAGTAATGGGATCGAGCGAGAGAGAGAGAGAGAAGGGGTCGAGCGAGAGAGAGAGTGAGACGGGGTCGAACGAGAGAGAGAGAGACGGGGTCGAGAGAGAGAGAGAGAGAGAGAAGGGGTCGAGCGAGAGAGAGAGAGATGGGGTCGAGCGAGAGAGAGAGACTGGGTCGAGCGAGAGAGAGAGAGAGACGGGGTCGAGAGAGAGAGAGAGAGACGGGGTCGAGCGAGAGAGAGAGAGACGGGGTCGAGTGAGAGAGAGAGAGAGAGACGGGATCGAGTGAGAGAGTGAATGAGACAGGGTGGACCGAGAGAGTGAGAGAGACGGGGTCGAGCGAGAGAGAGAGAGATACCGGGTCGAGCGAGGGAGAAAGAGGTACGGATTCGAGCAAGAGAGAGAGAGATACGGTTTCGAGCGAGAGAGAGGGAGAGACGGAGTCGAGCGAGAGAGAGACAGACATGATCGAGCGAGAGAGAGAGAAGGAGATTGAGCGAGAGAGAGAGAGAGAGACGGGGTCGAGGGAGAGAGAGAGAGAGAGACGGTGTCGAGCGAGAGAGGCGGGGTCCAGTGAGAGAGTGAGTGAGACGGGGTGGACCAAGAGAGTGAGAGAGACGGGGTCGAGCGAGAGAGAGAGAGAGAGACGGGGTCGAGCGAGAGAGAGAGAGACGGGGTCGAGCGGGAGAGAGAGAGAGACGGTGTCGAGCGAGACAGACGGGGTCGATCGAGAGAGAGAGAGAGAGGCGGAGTCGAGCGAGAGAGAGAGAGACGGGGTCGAGCGAGAGAGAGAGAAAGACGGAGTCGAGCGAGAGATAGAGAGAGAGAAGGGGTCGAGCGAGGGAGAGTAATGGGATCGAGCGAGAGAGAGAGAGAGAAGGGGTCGAGCGAGAGAGAGAGTGAGACGGGGTCGAACGAGAGAGAGAGAGACGGGGTCGAGAGAGAGAGAGAGAGAGAGAAGGGGTCGAGCGAGAGAGAGAGAGACGGGGTCGAGCGAGAAAGAGAGACTGGGTCGAGCGAGAGAGAGAGAGAGACGGGGTCGAGAGAGAGAGAGAGAGACGGGGTCGAGCGAGAGAGAGAGAGACGGGGTCGAGTGAGAGAGAGAGAGAGAGACGGGATCGAGTGAGAGAGTGAATGAGACAGGGTGGACCGAGAGAGTGAGAGAGACGGGGTCGAGCGAGAGAGAGAGAGATACCGGGTCGAGCGAGGGAGAAAGAGGTACGGATTCGAGCAAGAGAGAGAGAGATACGGTTTCGAGCGAGAGAGAGGGAGAGACGGAGTCGAGCGAGAGAGAGACAGACATGATCGAGCGAGAGAGAGAGAGAAGGAGATTGAGCGAGAGAGAGAGAGAGAGACGGGGTCGAGGGAGAGAGAGAGAGAGAGACGGTGTCGAGCGAGAGAGGCGGGGTCCAGTGAGAGAGTGAGTGAGACGGGGTGGACCAAGAGAGTGAGAGAGACGGGGTCGAGCGAGAGAGAGAGAGAGAGACGGGGTCGAGCGAGAGAGAGAGAGACGGGGTCAAGCGAGAGAGAGAGAGGGACGGGTTCGAGCGATAGAGAGAGAGACGGGGTCGAACGAGAGAGAGAGGGACGGGGTCGAGCGAGAGAGAGAGAGACGGGGTCCAGTGAGAGAGTGAGCGAGACGGGGTGGAGCGAGAGAGAGAGAACAAGACGGGGTCGAGCAAGAGAGAGGGAGAAAGACGGGGTCAAGCGAGAGAGAGAGAGAGAGAGACGGGGTCGAGCGAGAGCAATAGAGAGAGATGGGGTCGAGCGAGAGAGAGAGTGAGAGAGACGGGGTTGAGCGAGAGTGAGAGATACCGGGTCGAGCGAGGGAGAAAGAGGTACGGATTCGATCAAGAGAGAGAGAGATATGGTTTCGAGCGAGAGAGAGAGAGAGAGAGATGGGGTCGAGCGAGAGAGAGAGTGAGAGACGGGGTCGAGCGAGAGAGAGAGAGAGACGGGGTCGAGCGAGAGAGAGAGAGGGACAGGGTCGAGCGAAAGAGAGACAGATGGGATCGAGCGAGAGAGACAGAGAATGAGGTTGAGCGAGAGAGAGAGAGAGAGACGGGGTCGAGCGAGAGAGAGAGAGAGAGAGACGGGGTCGAGTGAGAGAGAGAGAGAGACAGTGTCGAGCGAGAGAGACGGGGTCGATCGAGAGAGAGAGAGAGGCGGAGTCGAGCGAGAGAGGGAGAGACGGGGTCGAGCGAGAGAGAGAGCAAGATGGGGTCGAGCGAGAGAGAGAGATAGAGACGGTGTCGAGCGAGAGAGAGAGAGGGACAGGGTCGAGCGAGAGAGAGACAGATGGGATCGAGCGAGAGAGACAGAGAAGGAGGTTGAGCGAGAGAGAGAGAGAGAGACGGGGTCGAGCAAGAGAGAGAGAGAGAGACGGGGTCGAGCTAGAGAGAGAGAGGGACAGGGTCGAGCGAGAGAGAGACAGATGGGATTGAGCGAGAGAGACAGAGAAGGAGGTTGAGCGAGAGAGAGAGAGAGAGACGGGGTCGAGTGAGAGAGAGAGAGAGACAGTATCGAGCGAGAGACACGGGGTCGATCGAGAGAGAGAGAGAGGCGGAGTCAAGCGAGAGAGAGAGAGACGGGGTCGAGCGAGAGAGAGAGAGGGACGGGGTCGAGCGAGAGAGAGAGAGAGAGAAGGGGTCGAGCGAGAGAGAGAGATGGGGTCGAGAGAGAGAGAGAAAGGGGTCGAGCGAGAGAAAGAGTGAGACGGGGTCGAATGAGAGAGAGAGAGACAGGGTCGAGCAAGAGAGAGAAACGGAGTCGAACGAGAGAGAGAGACTGGGTCGAGCGAGAGAGAGAGAGAGAAGGGGTCGAGCGAGAAAGAGAGAGACGGGGTCGAGCGAGAGAGAGAGAGAGAGACGGGGTCGAGCGAGAGCGAGAGAGAGACGGGGTCGAGAGAGAGAGAGAGGGAGTCGAGCGAGAGAGAGAGACAGGTTCGAGCGAGCGAGAGAGGGAGAGGGACAGGGTCGAGCGAGAGAGAGACAGATGGGATCAAGCGAGAGAGACAGAGAAGGATGTTGAGCGAGAGAGACAGGGTCGAGCGAGAGAGAGAGAGAGAGAAGGGGTCGAGAGAGAGAGAGAGATGGGGTCGAGCGAGAGAGAGAGAGAGAAGGGGTCGAGTGAGAGAGAGACTGAGATGGGGTCGAACGAGAGGGAGAGAGACGGGGTCGAGCGAGAGAGAGAGAGACGGGGTCGAACGAGAGAGAGAGACTGGGTCGAACGAGAGAGAGAGAGAGACGGGGTCGAGCGAGAAAGAGAGAGACGGGGTCAAGCGAGAGAGAGAGAACAAGACGGGTCGAGCAAGAGAGAGGGAGAGAGACGGGGTCGAGCGAGAGCGAGAGAGAGAGACGGGGTCGAGCGAGAGCGAGAGAGAGAGACGGGGTCGAGCGAGAGAGAGAGAGAGAGACGGGGTCGAGCGAGAGAGAGAGACAGGGTCGAGCGAGAGAGAGAGAGAGAGAGACGGTGTCGAGCGAGAGAGAGAGAGGGACAGGGTCGAGCGAGAGAGATACAGACGGGATCGAGCGAGAGAGACAGAGAAGGAGGTTGAACGAGCGAGCAAGGAGAGAGAGACAGGTTCGAGCGAGCGAGAGAGAGAGAGATAGAGACGGTGTCGAGCGAGAGAGAGAGAGGGACAGGGTCGAGCGAGAGAGAGACAGATGGGATCGAGCGAGAGAGGCAGAGAAGGAGGTTGAGCGAGAGAGAGAGAGAGAGACGGGGTCGAGGGAGAGAGAGAGAGAGACGGGGTCGAGCGAGAGAGAGAGAGAGAGACGGGGTCGAGCGGAGAGAGAGAGAGACGGTGTCGAGCGAGAGAGACGGGGTCGATCGAGAGAGAGAGAGAGAGACGGGGTCGAGCGGGAGAGAGAGAGAGACGGTGTCGAGCGAGAGAGACGGGGTCGATCGAGAGAGAGAGAGAAAGACGGAGTCGAGCGAGAGAGAGAGAGAGAGAAGGGGTCGAGCGAGAGAGAGTAATGGGATCGAGCGAGAGAGAGAGAGAGAAGGGGTCGAGCGAGAGAGAGAGTGAGACGGGGTCGAACGAGAGAGAGAGAGACGGGGTCGAGAGAGAGAGAGAGAGACGGGGTCGAGCGAGAGAGAGAGAGGTGGGTTCGAGCGAGAGAGAGAGAGATGGGGTCGAGTGAGAGAGTGAGCGAGATGGGGTGGACCGAGAGAGTGAGAGAGACGGGTTCGAGCGAGAGGGAGAGAGGCACGGGGTCGAGCGAGAGAGAAACAGGTACGGATTCGAGTGAGAGAGAGGGAGATACGGTTTCGAGCGAGACAGAGAGAAAGACGGGGTCGAGCAAGAGAGAGAGAGGGATAGGGTCGAGAGAGAGAGAGACAGACGGGATCGAGCGAGAGAGACAGAGAAGCAGGTTGAGCGAGAGAGAGAGAGAGATAAAGGGTCGAGCGAGAGGGAGAGAGAGACGGGGTCGAGCGAGAGAGAGAGAGAGACGGGGTCGAGCGAGAGAGAGAGAGACGGGGTCGAGCGTGAGAGAGAGAAAGACGGGGTCGAGCGAGAGAGAGAGAGAGAGAAGGGGTCGAGCGAGAGAGAGAGATGGGGTAGATCGAGAGAGAGAGAGAGAAGGGGTCGAGCGAGAGAGAGAGAGGGACGGGTTCGAGCGATAGAGAGAGAGACGGGGTCGAGCGAGAGAGAGAGAGAGAGAAGGAGTCGAGCGAGAGAGAGAGATGGGGTCGAGCGAGCGAGAGAGAGAGATAGAGACGGTGTCGAGCGAGAGAGAGAGAGGGACAGGGTCGAGCGAGAGAGAGACAGATGGGATCGAGCGAGAGAGACAGAGAAGGAGGTTGAGCGAGAGAGAGAGAGAGAGACGGGGTAGAGCGAGAGAGAGAGAGAGAGACAGGGTCAAGCGAGTGAGAGAGAGGGACGGGTTCGACCGATAGAGAGAGAGACGGGGTCGAGCGACAGAGGGAGTAAGTGAGACGGGGTCGAGCGAGAGAGAGTGAGAGAGACGGGGTCGAGCGAGAGAGAGAGTGAGAGATGGGGTCGAGCGAGAGAGAGAGAGAGAGACGGGGTTGAGCGAGAGCGATAGAGAGACACGTGTTCGATAGAGAGAGAGAGAGAGAGACGGGGTCGAGAGAAAGAGAGAGACAGGGATGAGCGAGAGAGTGAGAGATGGGTTCGAGAGAGAGAGAAAGAGAAGGAGATTGAGAGAGAGAGAGCGAGAGACATGGGGTCGAGCGAGGGCGAGAGAGAGAGAAAGAGACGGGGTCGAGAGAGAGACAGGGTCGAGCGAGAGAGAGACGGGGTCGAGAGAGAGAGAGAGAGAGAGATGGGGTCGAGCGAGAGAGAGAGAGACGGGGTCGAGCGAGAGAGAGAGACTGGGTCGAGCGAGAGAGAGAGAGAGAGACGGGGTCGAGCGAGAGAGAGAGAGACGGGGTCGAGCGAGAGAGAGAGAGACGGGGTCGAGCGAGAGAGAGAGAGACGGGGTCGAGCGAGAGAGAGAGAGACGGGGTCGAGCGAGAGCGATAGAGAGACATGCGGTCGATAGAGAGAGAGAGAGAGAGACGGGGTCGAGCGAGAGAGACGGGGTCAAGTGAGAGAGAGACAGATGGAGTCGAGCGAGAGAGAGAGAGACGGGGTCGAGTGAGAGAGAGATAGACGGGATCGAGCGAGAGAGAGAGGAGGTTGAGCGAGAGAGAGAGACAGTGTCGAGCGAGAGAGAGACGGTGTCGAATGAGAGAGAGAGACGTGGTCGAGCGAGAGAGAGACGGTGTCGAATGAGAGAGAGAGACGAGGTCGAGCAAGTTAGAGAGAGACATGGTCGAGCGAGAGAGAGAGAGACGCGGTCGAGCGAGAGAGAGAGACGGGGTCAAGCGAGAGAGAGAGAGAGAGAGAGAGACGGGGTCGAGCGAGTGAGAGAGAGAGAGAGACGGGGTTGAGCGAGAGAGAGAGAGAGAGATGGTGTCGAGCAAGAGAGAGAGACGGTGTCGAGTTAGAGAGGGAGAGAGACGGGGTCGAGCGAGAGAGAGAGAGAGAGAATCGGGGTCGAGCGAGAGAGAGAATGACGTGGTCGAGCGAGAGAGAGAGATAGACGGGGTCGAGCTAGAGAGAGAGAGAGAGAGGGGTCGAGCGAAAGAGAGAGACGCTGTCGAGCGAGAGAGAGAGAGGGACAGGGTCGAGCGAGAGAGAGAGACGGGGTCGAGCGAGAGAGAGAGAGAGAGAGAGACGGGGTCGAGCGAGGGAGAGAAAGACGGGGTCGAGCGAGAGAGAGAGAGAGAGAGATGGGCTCGAGCGAGAGAGCGACAGCGAGACAGGTCGAGCGAGAGAGAGGGAGAGAGACGGGGTCGAGCGAGAGAGAGAGAGAGACGGGGTCGAGTGAAAGCGAGAGAAAGAGATAGGGTCGAGCGAGAGAGAGAGAGACGGGGTCAAGCGAGAGAGAGAGAGGGACGGGTTCGAGCGATAGAGAGAGAGACGGGGTCGAACGAGAGAGAGGGAGAGACAGGGTCGAGCGAGAGAGAGAGGGACGGGGTCCAGTGAGAGAGTGAGCGAGACGGGGTGGAGCGTGAGAGAGAGAACAAGACGGGGTCGAGCAAGAGAGAGAGACGGGATCGAGCGAGAGCGAGAGAGAGAGACGGGGTCGAGCGAGAGAGAGAGTAAGAGAGACGGGGTCGAGCGAGAGAGACAGAGAGAGACGGGGTCGAGCGAGAGAGAGAGTGAGAGACGGGGTCGAGCGAGAGAGAGAGAGAGAGACGGGGTCGAGCGAGAGAGAGAGAGAGACGGTGTCGAGCGAGAGTGACGGGGTCGATCGAGAGAGAGAGAGAGGCGGAGTCGAGCGAGAGAGAGAGAGAGACGGGGTCGAGCGAGAGAGAGAGAGAGAAGGAGTCGAGCGAGAGAGAGAGATGGGGTCGAGCGAGCGAGAGAGAGAGATAGAGACGGTGTCGAGCGAGAGAGAGAGAGGGACAGGGTCGAGCGAGAGAGAGACAGATGGGATCGAGCGAGAGAGACAGAGAAGGAGGTTGAGCGAGAGAGAGAGAGAGAGACGGGGTAGAGCGAGAGAGAGAGAGAGACAGGGTCAAGCGAGTGAGAGAGAGGGACGGGTTCGACCGATAGAGAGAGAGACGGGGTCGAGCGACAGAGGGAGTAAGTGAGACGGGGTCGAGCGAGAGAGAGTGAGAGAGACGGGGTCGAGCGAGAGAGAGAGTGAGAGACGGGGTCGAGCGAGAGAGAGAGAGAGAGACGGGGTTGAGCGAGAGCGATAGAGAGACACGGGGTCGATAGAGAGAGAGAGAGAGAGACGGGGTCGAGCGAGAGAGAGAGAGAGAGACGGGGTTGAGCGAGAGCGATAGAGAGACACGGGGTCGATAGAGAGAGAGAGAGAGAGACGGGGTCGAGTGAGAGAGAGAGAGACGGGGTCGAGTGAGAGAGAGAGAGAGAGAGACGGGGTCGAGCAAGAGAGAGAGAGACGGGGTCGAGCGAGAGAGAGATAGACGGGATCGAGCGAGAGAGAGATAAGGAGGTTGAGCGAGAGAGAGAGGCAGTGTCGAGCGAGAGAGAGACGGTGTCAAATGAGAGAGAGAGACGTGATCGAGCGTGAGAGAGAGAGAGACGGGGTCGAGCAAGTTAGAGAGAGACAGGGTCGAGCGAGAGAGAGAGAGACGCGGTCGAGCGAGAGAGAGAGAGACGCGGTCAAGCGAGAGAGAGAGAGACGGGGTCAAGCGAGAGAGAGAGAGTGAGACGGGGTCGAGCGAGTGAGAGAGAGAGAGAGACGGGGTCTAGCGAGAGAGAGAGAGAAGGTGTCGTGCAAGAGAGACAGGCGGTGTCGATTTAGAGAGGGAGAGAGACGGGGTCGAGCGAGAGGGAGAGAGAGAATCGGGTCGAGCGAGAGAGAGAATGACGAGGTCGAGCGAGAGAGAGAGATAGACGGGGTCGAGCAAGAGAGAGAGAAAGAGAAGGGGTCGAGCGAAAGAGAGAGACGCTGTCGAGCGAGAGAGAGAGAGGGACAGGGTCGAACGAGAGAGAGAGACAGACGGGATTGAGCGATAGAAACAGAGAAGGAGTTGAGCGAGAGAGAGAGAGAGAGACGGGGTCGAGCGAGAGAGAGAGAGAGAGAGACGGGCTCGATCAAGAGAGAGGGAGAGAGACGGGGTCGAGCGAGAGAGAGAGAGAGAGACGGGGTCGAGCGAGAGCGAGAGAAAGAGATAGGGTCGAGCGAGAGAGAGAGAGAGAGACGGGGTCAAGCGAGAGAGAGAGAGGGACGGGTTCGAGCGATAGAGAGAGAGACGGGGTCGAACGAGAGAGAGAGGGACGGGGTCGAGCGAGAGAGAGAGAGACGGGGTCCAGTGAGAGAGTGAGCGAGACGGGGTGGAGCGAGAGAGTGAGAACAAGACGGGGTCGAGCGAGAGAGAGAGAGAGAGACGGGGTTGAGCGAGAGCGATAGAGAGACACGGGGTCGATAGAGAGAGAGAGAGAGAGATGGGGTCGAGTGAGAGAGAGAGAGAGAGACGGGGTCGAGCAAGAGAGAGAGAGACGGGGTCGAGCGAGAGAGAGATAGACGGGATCGAGCGAGAGAGAGATAAGGAGGTTGAGCGAGAGAGAGAGGCAGTGTCGAGCGTGAGAGAGACGGTGTCAAATGAGAGAGAGAGACGTGATCGAGCGTGAGAGAGAGAGAGACGGGGTCGAGCAAGTTAGAGAGAGACAGGGTCGAGCGAGAGAGAGAGAGACGCGGTCGAGCGAGAGAGAGAGAGACGCGGTCAAGCGAGAGAGAGAGAGAGAGACGGGGTCAAGCGAGAGAGAGAGAGTGAGACGGGGTCGAGCGAGTGAGAGAGAGAGAGAGACGGGGTCTAGCGAGAGAGAGAGAGAAGATGTCGAGCAAGAGAGACAGGCGGTGTCGATTTAGAGAGGGAGAGAGACGGGGTCGAGCGAGAGGGAGAGAGAGAATCGGGGTCGAGCGAGAGAGAGAATGACGAGGTCGAGCGAGAGAGAGAGATAGACGGGGTCGAGCAAGAGAGAGAGAAAGAGAAGGGGTCGAGCGAAAGAGAGAGACGCTGTCGAGCGAGAGAGAGAGAGGGACAGGGTCGAACGAGAGAGAGAGACAGACGGGATTGAGCGATAGAAACAGAGAAGGAGGTTGAGCGAGAGAGAGAGAGAGAGACGGGGTCGAGCGAGAGAGAGAGAGAGAGAGACGGGCTTGATCAAGAGAGAGGGAGAGAGACGGGGTCGAGCGAGAGAGAGAGAGAGAGACGGGGTCGAGCGAGAGCGAGAGAAAGAGATAGGGTCGAGCGAGAGAGAGAGAGAGAGACGGGGTCAAGCGAGAGAGAGAGAGGGACGGGTTCGAGCGATAGAGAGAGAGACGGGGTCGAACGAGAGAGAGAGGGACGGGGTCGAGCGAGAGAGAGAGAGACGGGGTCCAGTGAGAGAGTGAGCGAGACGGGGTGGAGCGAGAGAGAGAGAACAAGACGGGGTCGAGCAAGAGAGAGGGAGAGAGACGGGGTCAAGCGAGAGAGAGAGAGAGAGAGACGGGGTCGAGCGAGAGCAATAGAGAGAGATGGGGTCGAGCGAGAGAGAGAGTGAGAGAGACGGGGTTGAGCGAGAGTGAGAGATACCGGGTCGAGCGAAGGAGAAAGAGGTACGGATTCGAGCAAGAGAGAGAGAGATACGGTTTCGAGCGAGAGAGAGAGAGAGAGAGATGGGGTCGAGCGAGAGAGAGAGTGAGAGACGGGGTCGAGCGAGAGAGAGAGAGAGAGACGGGGTCGAGCGAGAGAGAGAGAGGGACAGGGTCGAGCGAAAGAGAGACAGATGGGATCGAGCGAGAGAGACAGAGAATGAGGTTGAGCGAGAGAGAGAGAGAGAGACGGGGTTGAGCGAGAGAGAGAGAGAGAGAGACGGGGTCGAGTGAGAGAGAGAGAGAGACAGTGTCGAGCGAGAGAGACGGGGTCGATCGAGAGAGAGAGAGAGGCGGAGTCGAGCGAGAGAGAGAGAGACGGGGTCGAGCGAGAGAGAGAGAGACGGGGTCGAGCGAGAGAAAGAGAGACGGGGTCGAGCGAGAGAGAGAGAGACGGGGTCGAGCGAGAGAGAGAGAGACGGGGTCGAGCGAGAGCGATAGAGAGACATGCGGTCGATAGAGAGAGAGAGAGAGAGACGGGGTCGAGCGAGAGAGACGGGGTCAAGTGAGAGAGAGACAGATGGAGTCGAGCGAGAGAGAGAGAGACGGGGTCGAGTGAGAGAGAGATAGACGGGATCGAGCGAGAGAGAGAGGAGGTTGAGCGAGAGAGAGAGACAGTGTCGAGCGAGAGAGAGACGGTGTCGAATGAGAGAGAGAGACGTGGTCGAGCGAGAGAGAGACGGTGTCGAATGAGAGAGAGAGACGAGGTCGAGCAAGTTAGAGAGAGACATGGTCGAGCGAGAGAGAGAGAGACGCGGTCGAGCGAGAGAGAGAGACGGGGTCAAGCGAGAGAGAGAGAGAGAGAGAGAGACGGGGTCGAGCGAGCGAGAGAGAGAGAGAGACGGGGTTGAGCGAGAGAGAGAGAGAGAGATGGTGTCGAGCAAGAGAGAGAGACGGTGTCGAGTTAGAGAGGGAGAGAGACGGGGTCGAGCGAGAGAGAGAGAGAGAATCGGGGTCGAGCGAGAGAGAGAATGACGTGGTCGAGCGAGAGAGAGAGATAGACGGGGTCGAGCTAGAGAGAGAGAGAGAGAAGGGGTCGAGCGAAAGAGAGAGACGGGGTCGAGCGAGAGAGAGAGAGGCGGGTTCGAGCGAGAGAGAGAGACGGGGTCGAGTGAGAGAGTGAGCGAGATGGGGTGGACCGAGAGAGTGAGAGAGACGGGGTCGAGCGAGAGGGAGAGAGGCACGGGGTCGAGCGAGAGAGAAACAGGTACGGATTCGAGCGAGAGAGAGAGAGATACGGTTTCGAGCGAGACAGAGAGAAAGACGGGGTCGAGCAAGAGAGAGAGAGGGATAGGGTCGAGAGAGAGAGAGACAGACGGGATCGAGCGAGAGAGACAGAGAAGCAGGTTGAGCGAGAGAGAGAGAGAGATAAAGGGTCGAGCGAGAGGGAGAGAGAGACGGGGTCGAGCGAGAGAGAGAGAGAGACGGGGTCGAGCGAGAGAGAGAGAGACGGGGTCGAGCGTGAGAGAGAGAAAGACGGGGTCGAGCGAGAGAGAGAGAGAGAGAAGGGGTCGAGCGAGAGACAGAGTGAGACGGGGTCGAACGAGAGAGAGAGAGACGGGGTCGAGCGAGAGAGAGAGAGAGAGAGAGAGCGACGGGGTCGAGCGAGAGAGAGAGAGAGAGAGAGACGGGGTCGAAAGAAAGAGAGAGACAGGGACGAGCGAGAGAGTGAGAGAAGGGTTCGAGAGAGAGAGAAAGAGGAGATTGAGATAGAGAGAGAGCGAGAGAGATGGGGTCGAGCGAGGGCGAGAGAGAGAGAGAGAGACGGGGTTGAGAGAGAGAGAGAGAGACGGGGTCGAGTGAGAGAGAGATAGACGGGATCGAGCGAGAGAGAGAGGAGGTTGAGCGAGAGAGAGAGACAGTGTCGAGCGAGAGAGAGACGGTGTCGAATGAGAGAGAGAGACGTGGTCGAGCGAGAGAGAGACGGTGTCGAATGAGAGAAAGAGACGAGGTCGAGCAAGTTAGGGAGAGACATGGTCGAGCGAGAGAGAGAGAGACGCGGTCGAGCGAGAGAGAGAGACTGGGTCAAGCGAGAGAGAGAGAGAGAGAGAGAGACGGGGTCGAGCGAGCGAGAGAGAGAGAGAGACGGGGTTGAGCGAGAGAGAGAGAGAGAGAAGGTGTCGAGCAAGAGAGAGAGACGGTGTCGAGTTAGAGAGGGAGAGAGACGGGGTCGAGCGAGAGAGAGAGAGAGAGAATCGGGGTCGAGCGAGAGAGAGAATGACGTGGTCGAGCGAGAGAGAGAGATAGACGGGGTCGAGCTAGAGAGAGAGAGAGAGAAGGGGTCGAGCGAAAGAGAGAGACGCTGTCGAGCGAGAGAGAGAGAGGGACAGGGTCGAGCGAGAGAGAGAGACGGGGTCGAGCGAGAGAGAGAGAGAGAGAGAGACGGGGTCGAGCGAGGGAGAGAGAGACGGGGTCGAGCGAGAGAGAGAGAGAGAGAGATGGGCTCGAGCGAGAGAGCGACAGCGAGACAGGTCGAGCGAGAGAGAGGGAGAGAGACGGGGTCGAGCGAGAGAGAGAGAGAGACGGGGTCGAGTGAAAGCGAGAGAAAGAGATAGGGTCGAGCGAGAGAGAGAGAGACGGGGTCAAGCGAGAGAGAGAGAGGGACGGGTTCGAGCGATAGAGAGAGAGACGGGGTCGAACGAGAGAGAGGGAGAGACAGGGTCGAGCGAGAGAGAGAGGGACGGGGTCCAGTGAGAGAGTGAGCGAGACGGGGTGGAGCGTGAGAGAGAGAACAAGACGGGGTCGAGCAAGAGAGAGAGACGGGATCGAGCGAGAGCGAGAGAGAGAGACGGGGTCGAGCGAGAGAGAGAGTAAGAGAGACGGGGTCGAGCGAGAGAGACAGAGAGAGACGGGGTCGAGCGAGAGAGAGAGTGAGAGACGGGGTCGAGCGAGAGAGAGAGAGAGAGACGGGGTCGAGCGAGAGAGAGAGAGAGACGGTGTCGAGCGAGAGTGACGGGGTCGATCGAGAGAGAGAGAGAGGCGGAGTCGAGCGAGAGAGAGAGAGAGACGGGGTCGAGCGAGAGAGAGAGAGAGAAGGAGTCGAGCGAGAGAGAGAGATGGGGTCGAGCGAGCGAGAGAGAGAGATAGAGACGGTGTCGAGCGAGAGAGAGAGAGGGACAGGGTCGAGCGAGAGAGAGACAGATGGGATCGAGCGAGAGAGACAGAGAAGGAGGTTGAGCGAGAGAGAGAGAGAGAGACGGGGTAGAGCGAGAGAGAGAGAGAGACAGGGTCAAGCGAGTGAGAGAGAGGGACGGGTTCGACCGATAGAGAGAGAGACGGGGTCGAGTGACAGAGGGAGTAAGTGAGACGGGGTCGAGCGAGAGAGAGTGAGAGAGACGGGGTCGAGCGAGAGAGAGAGTGAGAGACGGGGTCGAGCGAGAGAGAGAGAGAGAGACGGGGTTGAGCGAGAGCGATAGAGAGACACGGGGTCGATAGAGAGAGAGAGAGAGAGACGGGGTCGAGCGAGAGAGAGAGTGAGAGACGGGGTCGAGCGAGAGAGAGAGAGAGAGACGGGGTTGAGCGAGAGCGATAGAGAGACACGGGGTCGATAGAGAGAGAGAGAGAGAGACGGGGTCGAGTGAGAGAGAGAGAGACGGGGTCGAGTGAGAGAGAGAGAGAGAGACGGGGTCGAGCAAGAGAGAGAGAGACGGGGTCGAGCGAGAGAGAGATAGACGGGATCGAGCGAGAGAGAGATAAGGAGGTTGAGCGAGAGAGAGAGGCAGTGTCGAGCGAGAGAGAGACGGTGTCAAATGAGAGAGAGAGACGTGATCGAGCGTGAGAGAGAGAGAGACGGGGTCGAGCAAGTTAGAGAGAGACAGGGTCGAGCGAGAGAGAGAGAGACGCGGTCGAGCGAGAGAGAGAGAGACGCGGTCAAGCGAGAGAGAGAGAGACGGGGTCAAGCGAGAGAGAGAGAGTGAGACGGGGTCGAGCGAGTGAGAGAGAGAGAGAGACGGGGTCTAGCGAGAGAGAGAGAGAAGGTGTCGAGCAAGAGAGACAGGCGGTGTCGATTTAGAGAGGGAGAGAGACGGGGTCGAGCGAGAGGGAGAGAGAGAATCGGGGTCGAGCGAGAGAGAGAATGACGAGGTCGAGCGAGAGAGAGAGATAGACGGGGTCGAGCAAGAGAGAGAGAAAGAGAAGGGGTCGAGCGAAAGAGAGAGACGCTGTCGAGCGAGAGAGAGAGAGGGACAGGGTCGAACGAGAGAGAGAGACAGACGGGATTGAGCGATAGAAACAGAGAAGGAGGTTGAGCGAGAGAGAGAGAGAGAGACGGGGTCGAGCGAGAGAGAGAGAGAGAGAGACGGGCTCGATCAAGAGAGAGGGAGAGAGACGGGGTCGAGCGAGAGAGAGAGAGAGAGACGGGGTCGAGCGAGAGCGAGAGAAAGAGATAGGGTCGAGCGAGAGAGAGAGAGAGAGACGGGGTCAAGCGAGAGAGAGAGAGGGACGGGTTCGAGCGATAGAGAGAGAGACGGGGTCGAACGAGAGAGAGAGGGACGGGGTCGAGCGAGAGAGAGAGAGACGGGGTCCAGTGAGAGAGTGAGCGAGACGGGGTGGAGCGAGAGAGTGAGAACAAGACGGGGTCGAGCGAGAGAGAGAGAGAGAGAGACGGGGTTGAGCGAGAGCGATAGAGAGACACGGGGTCGATAGAGAGAGAGAGAGAGAGATGGGGTCGAGTGAGAGAGAGAGAGAGAGACGGGGTCGAGCAAGAGAGAGAGAGACGGGGTCGAGCGAGAGAGAGATAGACGGGATCGAGCGAGAGAGAGATAAGGAGGTTGAGCGAGAGAGAGAGGCAGTGTCGAGCGTGAGAGAGACGGTGTCAAATGAGAGAGAGAGACGTGATCGAGCGTGAGAGAGAGAGAGACGGGGTCGAGCAAGTTAGAGAGAGACAGGGTCGAGCGAGAGAGAGAGAGAGACGCGGTCGAGCGAGAGAGAGAGAGACGCGTCAAGCGAGAGAGAGAGAGAGAGACGGGGTCAAGCGAGAGAGAGAGAGTGAGACGGGGTCGAGCGAGTGAGAGAGAGAGAGAGACGGGGTCTAGCGAGAGAGAGAGAGAAGATGTCGAGCAAGAGAGACAGGCGGTGTCGATTTAGAGAGGGAGAGAGACGGGGTCGAGCGAGAGGGAGAGAGAGAATCGGGGTCGAGCGAGAGAGAGAATGACGAGGTCGAGCGAGAGAGAGAGATAGACGGGGGTCGAGCAAGAGAGAGAGAAAGAGAAGGGGTCGAGCGAAAGAGAGAGACGCTGTCGAGCGAGAGAGAGAGAGGGACAGGGTCGAACGAGAGAGAGAGACAGACGGGATTGAGCGATAGAAACAGAGAAGGAGGTTGAGCGAGAGAGAGAGAGAGAGACGGGGTCGAGCGAGAGAGAGAGAGAGAGAGACGGGCTTGATCAAGAGAGAGGGAGAGAGACGGGGTCGAGCGAGAGAGAGAGAGAGAGACGGGGTCGAGCGAGAGCGAGAGAAAGAGATAGGGTCGAGCGAGAGAGAGAGAGAGAGACGGGGTCAAGCGAGAGAGAGAGAGGGACGGGTTCGAGCGATAGAGAGAGAGACGGGGTCGAACGAGAGAGAGAGGGACGGGGTCGAGCGAGAGAGAGAGAGACGGGGTCCAGTGAGAGAGTGAGCGAGACGGGGTGGAGCGAGAGAGAGAGAACAAGACGGGGTCGAGCAAGAGAGAGGGAGAGAGACGGGGTCAAGCGAGAGAGAGAGAGAGAGAGACGGGGTCGAGCGAGAGCAATAGAGAGAGATGGGGTCGAGCGGAGAGAGGAGAGTGAGAGAGACGGGGTTGAGCGAGAGTGAGAGATACCGGTCGAGCGAAGAGAAGAGAAAGAGGTACGGATTCGAGCAAGAGAGAGAGAGATACGGTTCGAGCGAGAGAGAGAGAGAGAGAGATGGGGTCGAGCGAGAGAGAGAGTGAGAGACGGGGGCGAGCGAGAGAGAGAGAGAGAGACGGGGTCGAGCGAGAGAGAGAGAGGGACAGGGTCGAGCGGAAAGAGAGACAGATGGGATCGAGCGAGAGAGACAGAGAATGAGGTTGAGCGAGAGAGAGAGAGAGAGACGGGGTCGAGCGAGAGAGAGAGAGAGAGAGACGGGGTCGAGTGAGAGAGAGAGAGAGACAGTGTCGAGCGAGAGAGACGGGGTCGATCGAGAGAGAAGAGAGGCGAGTCGAGCGAGAGAGAGAGAGACGGGGTCGAGCGAGAGAGAGAGAGACGGGGTCGAGCGAGAGAGAGAGAGCGGGGTCGAGCGAGAGAGAGAGAGACGGGTCGAGCGAGAGAGAGAGAGAAGACGGGGTCGAGCGAGAGCGATAGAGAGACATGCGGTCGATAGAGAGAGAGAGAGAGAGACGGGGTCGAGCGAGAGAGACGGGGTCAAGTGAGAGAGAGACAGATGGAGTCGAGCGAGAGAGAGAGAGACGGGGTCGAGTGAGAGAGAGATAGACGGGATCGAGCGAGAGAGAGAGGAGGTTGAGCGAGAGAGAGAGACAGTGTCGAGCGAGAGAGAGACGGTGTCGAATGAGAGAGAGAGACGTGGTCGAGCGAGAGAGAGACGGTGTCGAGCAAGAGAGAGAGACGGTGTCGAGTTAGAGAGGGAGAGAGACGGGGTCGAGCGAGAGAGAGAGAGAGAGAATCGGGGTCGAGCGAGAGAGAGAATGACGTGGTCGAGCGAGAGAGAGAGATAGACGGGGTCGAGCTAGAGAGAGAGAGAGAGAAGGGGTCGAGCGAAAGAGAGAGACGGGGTCGAGCGAGAGAGAGAGAGGCGGGTTCGAGCGAGAGAGAGAGAGATGGGGTCGAGTGAGAGAGTGAGCGAGATGGGGTGGACCGAGAGAGTGAGAGAGACGGGGTCGAGCGAGAGGGAGAGAGGCACGGGGTCGAGCGAGAGAGAAACAGGTACGGATTCGAGCGAGAGAGAGAGAGATACGGTTTCGAGCGAGACAGAGAGAAAGACGGGGTCGAGCAAGAGAGAGAGGGATAGGGTCGAGAGAGAGAGAGACAGACGGGATCGAGCGAGAGAGACAGAGAAGCAGGTTGAGCGAGAGAGAGAGAGAGATAAAGGGTCGAGCGAGAGGGAGAGAGAGACGGGGTCGAGCGAGAGAGAGAGAGAGACGGGGTCGAGCGAGAGAGAGAGAGACGGGGTCGAGCGTGAGAGAGAGAAAGACGGGGTCGAGCGAGAGAGAGAGAGAGAGAAGGGGTCGAGCGAGAGACAGAGTGAGACGGGGTCGAACGAGAGAGAGAGAGACGGGGTCGAGCGAGAGAGAGAGAGAGAGAGAGAGCGACGGGGTCGAGCGAGAGAGAGAGAGAGAGAGAGACGGGGTCGAAAGAAAGAGAGAGACAGGGACGAGCGAGAGAGTGAGAGATGGGTTCGAGAGAGAGAGAAAGAGGAGATTGAGAGAGAGAGAGAGCGAGAGAGATGGGGTCGAGCGAGGGCGAGAGAGAGAGAGAGAGACGGGGTTGAGAGAGAGAGAGAGAGACGGGGTCGAGTGAGAGAGAGATAGACGGGATCGAGCGAGAGAGAGAGGAGGTTGAGCGAGAGAGAGAGACAGTGTCGAGCGAGAGAGAGACGGTGTCGAATGAGAGAGAGAGACGAGGTCGAGCGAGAGAGAGACGGTGTCGAATGAGAGAGAGAGACGTGGTCGAGCGAGAGAGAGACGGTGTCGAATGAGAGAGAGAGACGAGGTCGAGCAAGTTAGGGAGAGACATGGTCGAGCGAGAGAGAGAGAGACGCGGTCGAGCGAGAGAGAGAGACTGGGTCAAGCGAGAGAGAGAGAGAAGAGAGAGACGGGGTCGAGCGAGCGAGAGAGAGAGAGAGACGGGGTTGAGCGAGAGAGAGAGAGAGAGAAGGTGTCGAGCAAGAGAGAGAGACGGTGTCGAGTTAGAGAGCGAGAGAGACGGGGTCGAGCGAGAGGAGAGAGAGAGAGAATCGGGGTCGAGCGAGAGAGAGAATGACGTGGTCGAGCGAGAGAGAGAGATAGACGGGGTCGAGCTAGAGAGAGAGAGAGAGAAGGGGTCGAGCGAAAGAGAGAGACGCTGTCGAGCGAGGGAGAGAGAGGGACAGGGTCGAGCGAGAGAGAGAGACGGGGTCGAGCGAGAGAGAGAGAGAGAGAGAGACGGGGTCGAGCGAGGGAGAGAGAGACGGGGTCGAGCGAGAGAGAGAGAGAGAGAGATGGGCTCGAGCGAGAGAGCGACAGCGAGACAGGTCGAGCGAGAGAGAGGGAGAGAGACGGGGTCGAGCGAGAGAGAGAGAGAGACGGGGTCGAGTGAAAGCGAGTGAAAGAGATAGGGTCGAGCGAGAGAGAGAGAGACGGGGTCAAGCGAGAGAGAGAGAGGGACGGGTTGGAGCGATAGAGAGAGAGACGGGGTCGAACGAGAGAGAGAGAGAGACAGGGTCGAGCGAGAGAGAGAGGGACGGGGTCGAGCGAGAGAGAGAGAGACGGGGTCCAGTGAGAGAGTGAGCGAGACAGGTGGAGCGTGAGAGAGAGAACAAGACGGGTTCGAGCAAGAGAGAGAGACGGGGTCGAGCGAGAGCGAGAGAGAGAGACGGGGTCGAGCGAGAGAGAGTAAGAGAGACGGGGTCGAGCGAGAGAGACAGAGAGAGACGGGGTCGAGCGAGAGAGAGAGTGAGAGACGGGGTCGAGCGAGAGAGAGAGAGACGGTGTCGAGCGAGAGTGACGGGGTCGATCGAGAGAGAGAGAGAGGCGGAGTCGAGCGAGAGAGAGAGAGAGACGGGGTCGGAGCGAGAGAGAGAGAGAGAGAAGGAGTCGAGCGAGAGAGAGAGATGGGGTCGAGCGAGCCAGAGAGAGAGATAGAGACGGTGTCGAGCGAGAGAGAGAGAGGGACAGGGTCGAGCGAGAGAGAGACAGATGGGATCGAGCGAGAGAGACAGAGAAGGAGGTTGAGCGAGAGAGAGAGAGAGAGACGGGGTAGAGCGAGAGAGAGAGAGAGACGGGGTCAAGCGAGAGAGAGAGAGGGACGGGTTCGAGCGATAGAGAGACAGAGACGGGGTCGAACGAGAGAGAGAGAGAGACAGGGTCGAGCGAGAGAGAGAGAACAAGACGGGTCGAGCAAGAGAGAGGGAGAGAGACGGGGTCGAGCGAGAGCGAGAGAGAGAGACGGGGTCGAGCGAGAGCGAGAGAGAGAGACGGGGTCGAGCGAGAGAGAGAGAGAGAGAGACGGGGTCGAGCGAGAGAGAGAGACAGGGTCGAGCGAGAGAGAGAGAGAGAGAGACGGTGTCGAGCGAGAGAGAGAGAGGGACAGGGTCGAGCGAGAGAGATACAGACGGGATCGAGCGAGAGAGACAGAGAAGGAGGTTGAGCGAGAGAGAGAGAGAGAGACGGGGTCGAGGGAGAGAGAGAGAGAGACGGGGTCGAGCGAGAGAGAGAGAGAGAGACAGGGTCGAGCGGGAGAGAGAGAGAGACGGTGTCGAGCGAGAGAGACGGGGTCGATCGAGAGAGAGAGAGAGAGGCGGAGTCGAGCGAGAGAGAGAGAGACGGGGTCGAGCGAGAGAGAGAGAAAGACGGAGTCGAGCGAGAGAGAGAGAGAGAGAAGGGGTCGAGCGAGGGAGAGTAATGGGATCGAGCGAGAGAGAGAGAGAGAAGGGGTCGAGCGAGAGAGAGAGTGAGACGGGGTCGAACGAGAGAGAGAGAGACGGGGTCGAGAGAGAGAGAGAGAGAGAGAAGGGGTCGAGCGAGAGAGAGAGAGACGGGGTCGAGCGAGAGAGAGAGACTGGGTCGAGCGAGAGAGAGAGAGAGACGGGGTCGAGAGAGAGAGAGAGAGACGGGGTCGAGCGAGAGAGAGAGAGACGGGGTCGAGTGAGAGAGAGAGAGAGAGACGGGATCGAGTGAGAGAGTGAATGAGACAGGGTGGACCGAGAGAGTGAGAGAGACGGGGTCGAGCGAGAGAGAGAGAGATACCGGGTCGAGCGAGGGAGAAAGAGGTACGGATTCGAGCAAGAGAGAGAGAGATACGGTTTCGAGCGAGAGAGAGGGAGAGACGGAGTCGAGCGAGAGAGAGACAGACATGATCGAGCGAGAGAGAGAGAGAAGGAGATTGAGCGAGAGAGAGAGAGAGAGACGGGGTCGAGGGAGAGAGAGAGAGAGAGACGGTGTCGAGCGAGAGAGGCGGGGTCCAGTGAGAGAGTGAGTGAGACGGGGTGGACCAAGAGAGTGAGAGAGACGGGGTCGAGCGAGAGAGAGAGAGAGAGAGACGGGGTCGAGCGAGAGAGAGAGAGAGACGGTGTCAAGCGAGAGAGACGGGGTCGAGCGAGAGAGAGAGAGACGGGGTCAAATGAGAGAGATAGAGACGGGGTCGAGCGAGAGAGAGAGAGAGAGAAGGGGTCGAGCGAGAGAGAGAGATGTGGTCGAGCGAGAGAGAGAGAGAGAAGGGGTCGAGCAAGAGAGAGAGTGAGACGGCTTCGAATGAGAGAGATAGAGACGGGGTCGAGCGAGAGAGAGAGAGACAGGGTCGAGCGAGAGCGAGAGAGAGAGACGGGGTCGAGCGAGAGAGAGAGAGAAGGTGTCGAGCGAGAGAGAGAGAAAAGAGGTTGAGCGAGCGAGCCAGAGAGAGAGACGGGTTCGAGCGAGAGACAGAGAGACGGGGTCGAGCGAGAGAGAGAGACGGGTTCGAGCGAGAGAGAGAGAGATGGGGTCGAGTGAGAGAGTGAGCGAGATGGGGTGCACCGAGAGAGTGAGAGAGACGGGGTCGAGCGAGAGGGAGAGAGACACGGGGTCGAGCGAGAGAGAAACAGGTACGGATTCGAGCGAGAGAGAGAGAGATACGGTTTCGAGCGAGACAGAGAGAAAGACGGGGTCGAGCAAGAGAGAGAGAGGGATAGGGTCGAGAGAGAGAGAGACAGACGGGATCGAGCGAGAGAGACAGAGAAGCTGGTTGAGCGAGAGAGAGAGAGAGATAAAGGGTCGAGCGAGAGGGAGAGAGAGACGGGGTCGAGCGAGAGAGAGAGAGAGACGGGGTCGAGCGAGAGAGAGAGAGACGGGGTCGAGCGTGAGAGAGAAAGACGGGGTCGAGCGAGAGAGAGAGAGAAGGGGTCGAGCGAGAGAGAGAGATGGGGTAGATCGAGAGAGAGAGAGAGAAGGGGTCGAGCGAGAGACAGAGTGAGACGGGGTCGAACGAGAGAGAGAGAGACGGGGTCGAGCGAGAGAGAGAGAGAGAGAGAGAGAGCGACGGGGTCGAGCGAGAGAGAGAGAGAGAGAGAGACGGGGTCGAGAGAAAGAGAGAGACAGGGATGAGCGAGAGAGTGAGAGATGGGTTCGAGAGAGAGAGAAAGAGAAGGAGATTGAGAGAGAGAGAGCGAGAGAGATGGGGTCGAGCGAGGGCGAGAGAGAGAGAGAGAGACGGGGTCGAGAGAGAGACAGGGTCGAGCGAGAGAGAGAAGGGGTCGAGAGAGAGAGAGAGAGAGAGAGAGAGAGACGGGTTTGAGCGAGAGACAGAGAGACGGGGTCGAGCGAGAGAGAGAGAGACGGGTTCGAGCGAGAGAGAGAGAGATGGGGTCGAGTGAGAGAGTGAGCGAGATGGGGTGCACCGAGAGAGTGAGAGAGAGACGGGGTCGAGCGAGAGGGAGAGAGACACGGGGTCGAGCGAGAGAGAAACAGGTACGGATTCGAGCGAGAGAGAGAGAGATACGGTTTCGAGCGAGACAGAGAGAAAGACGGGGTCGAGCAAGAGAGAGAGAGGGATAGGGTCGAGAGAGAGAGAGACAGACGGGATCGAGCGAGAGAGACAGAGAAGCAGGTTGAGCGAGAGAGAGAGAGAAATAAAGGGTCGAGCGAGAGGGAGAGAGAGACGGGGTCGAGCGAGAGAGAGAGAGAGACGGGGTCGAGCGAGAGAGAGAGAGACGGGGTCGAGCGTGAGAGAGAGAAAGACGGGGTCGAGCGAGAGAGAGAGAGAAGGGGTCGAGCGAGAGAGAGAGATGGGGTAGATCGAGAGAGAGAGAGAGAAGGGGTCGAGCGAGAGACAGAGTGAGACGGGGTCGAACGAGAGAGAGAGAGACGGGGTCGAGCGAGAGAGAGAGAGAGAGAGAGAGAGCGACGGGGTCGAGCGAGAGAGAGAGAGAGAGAGAGACGGGGTCGAGAGAAAGAGAGAGACAGGGATGAGCGAGAGAGTGAGAGATGGGTTCGAGAGAGAGAGAAAGAGAAGGAGATTGAGAGAGAGAGAGCGAGAGAGATGGGGTCGAGCGAGGGCGAGAGAGAGAGAGAGAGACGGGGTCGAGAGAGAGACAGGGTCGAGCGAGAGAGAGACGGGGTCGAGAGAGAGAGAGAGAGAGAGAGATGGGGTCGAGCGAGAGAGAGAGAGACGGGGTCGAGCGAGAGAGAGAGACCTGGGTCGAGCGAGAGAGAGAGAGAGAGACGGGGTCGAGCGAGAGAGAGAGAGACGGGGTCGAGCGAGAGAGAGAGAGACGGGGTCGAGCGAGAGAGAGAGAGACGGGGTCGAGCGAGAGAGAGAGAGACGGGGTCGAGCGAGAGCGATAGAGAGACATGCGGTCGATAGAGAGAGAGAGAGAGAGACGGGGTCAAGCGAGAGAGAGGGGTCAAGTGAGAGAGAGAGACAGATGGAGTCGAGCGAGAGAGAGAGAGACGGGGTCGAGTGAGAGAGAGATAGACGGGATCGAGCGAGAGAGAGAGGAGGTTGAGCGAGAGAGAGAGACAGTGTCGAGCGAGAGAGAGACGGTGTCGAATGAGAGAGAGAGAGACGTGGTCGAGTGAGAGAGAGAGGAGGTTGAGCGAGAGAGAGAGACAGTGTCGAGCGAGAGAGAGAGACGGTGTCGAATGAGAGAGAGAGACGTGGTCGAGCGAGAGAGAGACGGTGTCGAATGAGAGAGAGAGACGAGGTCGAGCAAGTTAGAGAGAGACATGGTCGAGCGAGAGAGAGAGAGACGCGGTCGAGCGAGAGAGAGAAACGGGGTCAAGCGAGAGAGAGAGAGAGAGAGAGAGACGGGGTCGAGCGAGCGAGAGAGAGAGAGAGACGGGGTTGAGCGAGAGAGAGAGAGAGAGATGGTGTCGAGCAAGAGAGAGAGAGACGGTGTCGAGTTAGAGAGGGAGAGAGACGGGGTCGAGCGAGAGAGAGAGAGAGAGAATCGGGGTCGAGCGAGAGAGAGAATGACGTGGTCGAGCGAGAGAGAGAGATAGACGGGGTCGAGCTAGAGAGAGAGAGAGAGAGGGGACGAGCGAAAGAGAGAGACGCTGTCGAGCGAGAGAGAGAGAGGGACAGGGTCGAGCGAGAGAGAGAGACGGGGTCGAGCGAGAGAGAGAGAGAGAGAGAGACGGGGTCGAGCGAGGGAGAGAGAGACGGGGTCGAGCGAGAGAGAGAGAGAGAGAGATGGGCTCGAGCGAGAGAGCGACAGCGAGACAGGTCGAGCGAGAGAGGGAGAGAGACGGGGTCGAGCGAGAGAGAGAGAGAGACGGGGTCGAGTGAAAGCGAGAGAAAGAGATAGGGTCGAGCGAGAGAGAGAGAGACGGGGTCAAGCGAGAGAGAGAGAGGGACGGGTTCGAGCGATAGAGAGAGAGACGGGGTCGAACGAGAGAGAGAGAGAGACAGGGTCGAGCGAGAGAGAGAGGGACGGGGTCCAGTGAGAGAGTGAGCGAGACGGGGTGGAGCGTGAGAGAGAGAACAAGACGGGGTCGAGCAAGAGAGAGAGACGGGGTCGAGCGAGAGCGAGAGAGAGAGACGGGGTCGAGCGAGAGAGAGAGTAAGAGAGACGGGGTCGAGCGAGAGAGACAGAGAGAGACGGGGTCGAGCGAGAGAGAGAGTGAGAGACGGGGTCGAGCGAGAGAGAGAGAGAGAGACGGGGTCGAGCGAGAGAGAGAGAGAGACGGTGTCGAGCGAGAGTGACGGGGTCGATCGAGAGAGAGAGAGAGGCGGAGTCGAGCGAGAGAGAGAGAGAGACGGGGTCGAGCGAGAGAGAGAGAGAGAGAAGGAGTCGAGCGAGAGAGAGAGATGGGGTCGAGCGAGCGAGAGAGAGAGATAGAGACGGTGTCGAGCGAGAGAGAGAGAGGGACAGGGTCGAGCGAGAGAGAGACAGATGGGATCGAGCGAGAGAGACAGAGAAGGAGGTTGAGCGAGAGAGAGAGAGAGAGACGGGGTAGAGCGAGAGAGAGAGAGAGAGACAGGGTCAAGCGAGTGAGAGAGAGGGACGGGTTCGACCGATAGAGAGAGAGACGGGGTCGAGCGAGAGAGGGAGTAAGTGAGACGGGGTCGAGCGAGAGAGAGTGAGAGAGACGGGGTCGAGCGAGAGAGAGAGTGAGAGACGGGGTCGAGCGAGAGAGAGAGAGAGAGACGGGGTTGAGCGAGAGCGATAGAGAGACACGGGGTCGATAGAGAGAGAGAGAGAGAGACGGGGTCGAGCGAGAGAGAGAGTGAGAGACGGGGTCGAGCGAGAGAGAGAGAGAGAGACGGGGTTGAGCGAGAGCGATAGAGAGACACGGGGTCGATAGAGAGAGAGAGAGAGAGACGGGGTCGAGTGAGAGAGAGAGAGACGGGGTCGAGCAAGAGAGAGAGAGACGGGGTCGAGCGAGAGAGAGATAGACGGGATCGAGCGAGAGAGAGATAAGGAGGTTGAGCGAGAGAGAGAGGCAGTGTCGAGCGAGAGAGAGACGGTGTCAAATGAGAGAGAGAGACGTGATCGAGCGTGAGAGAGAGAGAGACGGGGTCGAGCAAGTTAGAGAGAGACAGGGTCGAGCGAGAGAGAGAGAGACGCGGTCGAGCGAGAGAGAGAGAGACGCGGTCAAGCGAGAGAGAGAGAGACGGGGTCAAGCGAGAGAGAGAGAGTGAGACGTGGTCGAGCGAGTGAGAGAGAGAGAGAGACGGGGTCTAGCGAGAGAGAGAGAGAAGGTGTCGAGCAAGAGAGACAGGCGGTGTCGATTTAGAGAGGGAGAGAGACGGGGTCGAGCGAGAGGGAGAGAGAGAATCGGGGTCGAGCGAGAGAGAGAATGACGAGGTCGAGCGAGAGAGAGAGATAGACGGGGTCGAGCAAGAGAGAGAGAAAGAGAAGGGGTCGAGCGAAAGAGAGAGACGCTGTCGAGCGAGAGAGAGAGAGGGACAGGGTCGAACGAGAGAGAGAGACAGACGGGATTGAGCGATAGAAACAGAGAAGGAGGTTGAGCGAGAGAGAGAGAGAGAGACGGGGTCGAGCGAGAGAGAGAGAGAGAGACGGGCTCGATCAAGAGAGAGGGAGAGAGACGGGGTCGAGCGAGAGAGAGAGAGAGAGACGGGGTCGAGCGAGAGCGAGAGAAAGAGATAGGGTCGAGCGAGAGAGAGAGAGAGAGACGGGGTCAAGCGAGAGAGAGAGAGGGACGGGTTCGAGCGATAGAGAGAGAGACGGGGTCGAACGAGAGAGAGAGGGACGGGGTCGAGCGAGAGAGAGAGAGACGGGGTCCAGTGAGAGAGTGAGCGAGACGGGGTGGAGCGAGAGACAGAGAACAAGACGGGGTCGAGCAAGAGAGAGGGAGAGAGACGGGGTCAAGCGAGAGAGAGAGAGAGAGAGACGGGGTCGAGCGAGAGCAATAGAGAGAGATGGGGTCGAGCGAGAGAGAGAGTGAGAGAGACGGGGTTGAGCGAGAGTGAGAGATACCGGGTCGAGCGAGGGAGAAAGAGGTACGGATTCGAGCAAGAGAGAGAGAGATACGGTTTCGAGCGAGAGAGAGAGAGAGATGGGGTCGAGCGAGAGAGAGAGTGAGAGACGGGGTCGAGCGAGAGAGGGAGAGAGACGGGTCGAGCTAGAGAGAGAGAGGGACAGGGTCGAGCGAGAGAGAGACAGATGGGATTGAGCGAGAGAGACAGAGAAGGAGGTTGAGCGAGAGAGAGAGAGAGAGACGGGGTCGAGTGAGAGAGAGAGAGAGACAGTATCGAGCGAGAGAGACGGGGTCGATCGAGAGAGAGAGAGAGGCGGAGTCAAGCGAGAGAGAGAGAGACGGGGTCGAGCGAGAGAGAGAGAACATGACGGGTCGAGCAAGAGAGAGGGAGAGAGACGGGGTCGAGCGAGAGCGAGAGAGAGAGACGGGGTCGAGCGAGAGCGAGAGAGAGAGACGGGGTCGAGCGAGAGAGAGAGAGAGAGACGGGGTCGTGCGAGAGAGAGAGACAGGGTCGAGCGAGAGAGAGAGAGAGAGAGACGGTGTCGAGCGAGAGAGAGAGAGGGACAGGGTCGAGCGAGAGAGATACAGACGGGATCGAGCGAAGAGGAGGAGGAGGTTGAGCGAGCGAGCAAGAGAGAGAGACAGGTTCGAGCGAGCGAGAGAGAGAGATAGAGACGGTGTCGAGCGAGAGAGAGAGAGGGACAGGGTCGAGCGAGAGAGAGACAGATGGGATCGAGCGAGAGAGGCAGAGAAGGAGGTTGAGCAAGAGAGAGAGAGAGAGACGGGGTCGAGGAGAGAGAGAGAGAGACGGTGTCGAGCGAGAGAGACGGGGTCGATCGAGAGAGAGAGAGAGAGAGAGAGAGACGGGGTCGAGCGAGAGAGAGAGACTGGGTCGAGCGAGAGAGAGAGAGACGGGGTCGAGCGAGAGAGGAGCGAGAGAGAGAGAGAGAGAAGGGGTCGAGCGAGAGAGAGTAATGGGATCGAGCGAGAGAGAGAGAGAGAAGGGGTCGAGCGAGAGAGAGAGTGAGACGGGGTCGAACGAGAGAGAGAGAGACGGGGTCGAGAGAGAGAGAGAGAGAGAGAGAGAGAAGGGGTTGAGCGAGAGAGAGAGAGACGGGGTCGAGCGAGAGAGAGAGACTGGGTCGAGCGAGAGAGAGAGAGAGACGGGGTCGAGAGAGAGAGAGAGAGACGGGGTCGAGCGAGAGAGAGAGAGACGGGGTCGAGTGAGAGAGAGAGAGAGAGACGGGATCGAGTGAGAGAGTGAATGAGACAGGGTGGACCGAGAGAGTGAGAGAGACGGGGTCGAGCGAGACAGAGAGAGATACCGGATCGAGCGAGGGAGAAAGAGGTACGGATTCGAGCAAGAGAGAGAGAGATACGGTTTCGAGCGAGAGAGAGGGAGAGACGGAGTCGAGCGAGAGAGAGACAGACATGATCGAGCGAGAGAGAGAGAGAAGGAGATTGAGCGAGAGAGAGAGAGAGAGACGGGGTCGAGGGAGAGAGAGAGAGAGACGATGTCGAGCGAGAGAGGCGGGGTCCAGTGAGAGAGTGAGTGAGACGGGGTGGACCAAGAGAGTGAGAGAGACGGGGTCGAGCGAGAGAGAGAGAGAGAGACGGGGTCGAGCGAGAGAGAGAGAGAGACGGTGTCAAGCGAGAGAGACGGGGTCGAGCGAGAGAGAGAGAGAAGGTGTCGAGCGAGAGAGAGAGAAAAGGAGGTTGAGTGAGCGAGCGAGAGAGAGAGACGGGTTCGAGCGAGAGACAGAGAGACGGGGTCGAGCGAGAGAGAGAGAGGCGGGTTCGAGCGAGAGAGAGAGAGATGGGGTCGAGTGAGAGAGTGAGCGAGATGGGGTGGACCGAGAGAGTGAGAGAGACGGGGTCGAGCGAGAGGGAGAGAGGCACGGGGTCGAGCGAGAGAGAAACAGGTACGGATTCGAGCGAGAGAGAGAGAGAAACGGTTTCGAGCGAGACAGAGAGAAAGACGGGGTCGAGCAAGAGAGAGAGAGGGATAGGGTCGAGAGAGAGAGAGACAGACGGGATCGAGCGAGAGAGACAGAGAAGCAGGTTGAGCGAGAGAGAGAGAGAGAGACGGGGTCGAGTGAGAGAGAGAGAGAGACAGTATCGAGCGAGAGAGACGGGGTCGATCGAGAGAGAGAGAGAGGCGGAGTCAAGCGAGAGAGAGAGAGACGGGGTCGAGCGAGAGAGAGAGAGGGACGGGGTCGAGCGAGAGAGAGAGAGAGAGAAGGGGTCGAGCGAGAGAGAGAGATGGGGTCGAGAGAGAGAGAGAGAAGGGGTCGAGCGAGAGAAAGAGTGAGACGGGGTCGAATGAGAGAGAGAGAGACAGGGTCGAGCAAGAGAGAGAGAGACGGAGTCGAACGAGAGAGAGAGACTGGGTCGAGCGAGAGAGAGAGAGAGAAGGGGTCGAGCGAGAAAGAGAGAGATGGGGTCGAGCGAGAGAGAGAGAGAGAGACGGGGTCGAGCGAGAGCGAGAGAGAGAGAGAGAAGGGGTCGAGCGAGAGAGAGAGTGAGACGGGGTCGAACGAGAGAGAGAGAGACGGGGTCGAGAGAGAGAGAGAGAGAGAGAAGGGGTCGAGCGAGAGAGAGAGAGACGGGGTCGAGCGAGAGAGAGAGACTGGGTCGAGCGAGAGAGAGAGAGAGACGGGGTCGAGAGAGAGAGAGAGAGACGGGGTCGAGCGAGAGAGAGAGAGACGGGGTCGAGTGAGAGAGAGAGAGAGAGACGGGATCGAGTGAGAGAGTGAATGAGACAGGGTGGACCGAGAGAGTGAGAGAGACGGGGTCGAGCGAGACAGAGAGAGATACCGGGTCGAGCGAGGGAGAAAGAGGTACGGATTCGAGCAAGAGAGAGAGATACGGTTTCGAGCGAGAGAGAGGGAGAGACGGAGTCGAGCGAGAGAGAGACAGACATGATCGAGCGAGAGAGAGAGAGAAGGAGATTGAGCGAGAGAGAGAGAGAGAGACGGGGTCGAGGGAGAGAGAGAGAGAGACGATGTCGAGCGAGAGAGGCGGGGTCCAGTGAGAGAGTGAGTGAGACGGGGTGGACCAAGAGAGTGAGAGAGACGGGGTCGAGCGAGAGAGAGAGAGAGAGACGGGGTCGAGTGAGAGAGAGAGAGAGACGGTGTCAAGCGAGAGAGACGGGGTCGAGCGAGAGAGAGAGAGAAGGTGTCGAGCGAGAGAGAGAGAAAAGGAGGTTGAGCGAGCGAGCGAGAGAGAGAGACGGGTTCGAGCGAGAGACAGAGAGACGGGGTCGAGCGAGAGAGAGAGAGGCGGGTTCGAGCGAGAGAGAGAGAGATGGGGTCGAGTGAGAGAGTGAGCGAGATGGGGTGGACCGAGAGAGTGAGAGAGACGGGGTCGAGCGAGAGGGAGAGAGGCACGGGGTCGAGCGAGAGAGAAACAGGTACGGATTCGAGCGAGAGAGAGAGAGATACGGTTTCGAGCGAGACAGAGAGAAAGACGGGGTCGAGCGAGAGAGAGAGAGGGATAGGGTCGAGAGAGAGAGAGACAGACGGGATCGAGCGAGAGAGACAGAGAAGCAGGTTGAGCGAGAGAGAGAGAGAGATAAAGGGTCGAGCGAGAGGGAGAGAGAGACGGGGTCGAGCGAGAGAGAGAGAGAGACGGGGTCGAGCGAGAGAGAGAGAGACGGGGTCGAGCGTGAGAGAGAGAAAGACGGGGTCGAGCGAGAGAGAGAGAGAGAGAAGGGGTCGAGCGAGAGAGAGAGATGGGGTAGATCGAGAGAGAGAGAGAGAAGGGGTCGAGCGAGAGACAGAGTGAGACGGGGTCGAACGAGAGAGAGAGAGATGGGGTCGAGCGAGAGAGAGAGAGAGAGAGAGAGCGACGGGGTCGAGCGAGAGAGAGAGAGAGAGAGAGACGGGGTCGAAAGAAAGAGAGAGACAGGGACGAGCGAGAGAGTGAGAGATGGGTTCGAGAGAGAGAGAAAGAGGAGATTGAGAGAGAGAGAGAGCGAGAGAGATGGGGTCGAGCGAGGGCGAGAGAGAGAGAGAGAGACGGGGTCGAGAGAGAGAGAGAGAGACGGGGTCGAGTGAGAGAGAGATAGACGGGATCGAACGAGAGAGAGAGGAGGTTGAGCGAGAGAGAGAGACAGTGTCGAGCGAGAGAGAGACGGTGTCGAATGAGAGAGAGAGACGAGGTTGAGCAAGTTAGGGAGAGACACGGTCGAGCGAGAGAGAGAGAGACGCGGTCGAGCGAGAGAGAGAGACTGGGTCAAGCGAGAGAGAGAAGAGAGAGAGAGACGGGGTCGAGCGAGCGAGAGAGAGAGAGAGACGGGGTTGAGCGAGAGAGAGAGAGAGAGAAGGTGTCGAGCAAGAGAGAGAGACGGTGTCGAGTTAGAGAGGGAGAGAGACGGGGTCGAGCGAGAGAGAGAGAGAGAGAATCGGGGTCGAGCGAGAGAGAGAATGACGTGGTCGAGCGAGAGAGAGAGATAGACGGGGTCGAGCTAGAGAGAGAGAGAGAGAAGGGGTCGAGCGAAAGAGAGAGACGCTGTCGAGCGAGGGAGAGAGAGGGACAGGGTCGAGCGAGAGAGAGAGACGGGGTCGAGCGAGAGAGAGAGAGAGAGAGAGACGGGGTCGAGCGAGGGAGAGAGAGACGGGGTCGAGCGAGAGAGAGAGAGAGAGAGATGGGCTCGAGCGAGAGAGCGACAGCGAGACAGGTCGAGCGAGAGAGAGGGAGAGAGACGGGGTCGAGCGAGAGAGAGAGAGAGACGGGTCGAGTGAAAGCGAGTGAAAGAGATAGGGTCGAGCGAGAGAGAGAGAGAGAGACGGGGTCAAGCGAGAGAGAGAGAGGGACGGGTTCGAGCGATAGAGAGAGAGACGGGGTCGAACGAGAGAGAGAGAGAGACAGGGTCGAGCGAGAGAGAGAGGGACGGGGTCGAGTGAGAGAGAGAGAGACGGGGTCCAGTGAGAGAGTGAGCGAGACAGGGTGGAGCGTGAGAGAGAGAACAAGACGGGTTCGAGCAAGAGAGAGAGACGGGGTCGAGCGAGAGCGAGAGAGAGAGACGGGGTCGAGCGAGAGAGAGTAAGAGAGACGGGGTCGAGCGAGAGAGACAGAGAGAGACGGGGTCGAGCGAGAGAGAGAGTGAGAGACGGGGTCGAGCGAGAGAGAGAGAGACGGTGTCGAGCGAGAGTGACGGGGTCGATCGAGAGAGAGAGAGAGGCGGAGTCGAGCGAGAGAGAGAGAGAGACGGGGTCGAGCGAGAGAGAGAGAGAGAGAAGGAGTCGAGCGAGAGAGAGAGATGGGGTCGAGCGAGCCAGAGAGAGAGATAGAGACGGTGTCGAGCGAGAGAGAGAGAGGGACAGGGTCGAGCGAGAGAGAGACAGATGGGATCGAGCGAGAGAGACAGAGAAGGAGGTTGAGCGAGAGAGAGAGAGAGAGACGGGGTAGAGCGAGAGAGAGAGAGAGAGACGGGGTCAAGCGAGAGAGAGAGAGGGACGGGTTCGAGCGATAGAGAGACAGAGACGGGGTCGAACGAGAGAGAGAGAGAGACAGGGTCGAGCGAGAGAGAGAGGGACGGAGTCGAGCGAGAGAGAGAGAGACGGGGTCCAGTGAGAGAATGAGCGAGACGGTGTGGAGCGAGAGAGAGAGAACAAGACGGGGTCGAGCAAGAGAGAGAGAGACGGGGTCGAGCGAGAGAGAGACAGTTGGGATCGAGCGAGAGAGACAGAGAATGAGGTTGAGCGAGAGAGAGAGAGAGAGAGACGGGGTCGAGCGAGAGAGAGAGAGAGACAGGGTCGAGCGAGAGAGAGACAGATGGGATCGAGCGAGAGAGACAGAGAATGAGGTTGAGCGAGAGAGAGAGAGAGAGAGACGGGGTCGAGCGAGAGAGAGAGAGAGAGACGGGGTCGATCGAGAGAGAGAGAGAGGCGGAGTCGAGCGAGAGAGAGAGAGACGGGGTCGAGCGAGAGAGAGAGCAAGATGGGGTCGAGCGAGAGAGAGAGATAGAGACGGTGTCGAGCGAGAGAGAGAGAGGGACAGGGTCGAGCGAGAGAGAGACAGATGGGATCGAGCGAGAGAGACAGAGAAGGAGGTTGAGCGAGAGAGAGAGAGAGAGACGGAGTCGAGCGAGAGAGAGAGAGAGAGACGGGGTCGAGCTAGAGAGAGAGAGGGACAGGGTCGAGCGAGAGAGAGACAGATGGGATTGAGCGAGAGAGACAGAGAAGGAGGTTGAGCGAGAGAGAGAGAGAGAGACGGGGTCGATCGAGAGAGAGAGAGAGACGGAATGGAGCGAGAGAGAGAGATGGGGTCAAGCGAGAGAGAGAGAGAGAAGGGGTCGAGTGAGAGAGAGACTGAGATGGGGTCGAACGAGAGGGAGAGAGACGGGGTCGAGCGAGAGAGAGAGAGACGGGGTCGAACGAGAGAGAGAGACTGGGTCGAACGAGAGAGAGAGAGAGACGGGGTCGAGCGAGAAAGAGAGAGACGGGGTCAAGCGAGAGAGAGAGAACAAGACGGGTCGAGCAAGAGAGAGGGAGAGAGACGGGGTCGAGCGAGAGCGAGAGAGAGAGACGGGGTCGAGCGAGAGCGAGAGAGAGAGACGGGGTAGAGCGAGAGAGAGAGAGAGAGAGACGGGGTCGAGCGAGAGAGAGAGACAGGGTCGAGCGAGAGAGAGAGAGAGAGAGACGGGGTCGAGCTAGAGAGAGAGAGGGACAGGGTCGAGCGAGAGAGAGACAGATGGGATTGAGCGAGAGAGACAGAGAAGGAGGTTGAGCGAGAGAGAGAGAGAGAGACGGGGTCGATCGAGAGAGAGAGAGAGACGGAATGGAGCGAGAGAGAGAGATGGGGTCGAGCGAGAGAGAGAGAGAGAAGGGGTCGAGTGAGAGAGAGACTGAGATGGGGTCGAACGAGAGGGAGAGAGACGGGGTCGAGCGAGAGAGAGAGAGACGGGGTCGAACGAGAGAGAGAGACTGGGTCGAACGAGAGAGAGAGAGACGGGGTCGAGCGAGAAAGAGAGAGACGGGGTCAAGCGAGAGAGAGAGAACAAGACGGGTCGAGCAAGAGAGAGGGAGAGAGACGGGGTCGAGCGAGAGCGAGAGAGAGAGACGGGGTCGAGCGAGAGCGAGAGAGAGAGACGGGGTCGAGCGAGAGAGAGAGAGAGAGAGACGGGGTCGAGCGAGAGAGAGGGACAGGGTCGAGCGAGAGAGATACAGACGGGATCGAGCGAGAGAGACAGAGAAGGAGGTTGAGCGAGCGAGCAAGAGAGAGAGACGGGTTCGAGCGAGCGAGAGAGAGAGATAGAGACGGTGTCGAGCGAGAGAGAGAGAGGGACAGGGTCGAGCGAGAGAGAGACAGATGGGATCGAGCGAGAGAGGCAGAGAAGGAGGTTGAGCGATAGAGAGAGAGAGAGACGGGGTCGAGGGAGAGAGAGAGAGAGACGGGGTCGAGCGAGAGAGAGAGAGACGGGGTCGAGCGGGAGAGAGAGAGAGACGGTGTCGAGCGAGAGAGACGGGGTCGATCAAGAGAGAGAGAGAGAGGCGGAGTCGAGCGAGAGAGAGAGAGACGGGGTCGAGCGAGAGAGAGAGAAAGACGGAGTCGAGCGAGAGAGAGAGAGAGAGAAGGGGTCGAGCGAGAGAGAGTAATGGGATCGAGCGAGAGAGAGAGAGAGAAGGGGTCGAGCGAGAGAGAGAGTGAGACAGGGTCGAACGAGAGAGAGGGAGACGGGGTCGAGAGAGAGAGAGAGAGAGAGAGAAGGGGTCGAGCGAGAGAGAGAGAGACGGGGTCGAGCGAGAGAGAGAGACTGGGTCGAGCGAGAGAGAGAGAGAGACGGGGTCGAGAGAGAGAGAGAGAGACGGGGTCGAGCGAGAGAGAGAGAGACGGGGTCGAGAAAGAGAGAAAGAGAGAGATGGGATCGAGTGAGAGAGTGAATGAGACGGGGTGGACCGAGAGAGTGAGAGAGACGGGGTCGAGCGAGAGAGAGAGAGATACCGGGTCGAGCGAGGGAGAAAGAGGTACGGATTCGAGCAAGAGAGAGAGAGATACGGTTTCGAGCGAGAGAGAGGGAGAGACGGAGTCGAGCGAGAGAGAGACAGACATGATCGAGCGAGAGAGAGAGAGAAGGAGATTGAGTGAGAGAGAGAGAGAGAGACGGGGTCGAGGGAGAGAGAGAGAGAGACGGTGTCGAGCGAGAGAGGCGGGGTCCAGTGAGAGAGTGAGTGAGACGGGGTGGACCAAGAGAGTGAGAGAGACGGGGTTGAGCGAGAGAGAGAGAGAGAGACGGGGTTGAGCGAGAGAGAGAGAGAGACGGTGTCAAGCGAGAGAGACGGGGTCGAGCGAGAGAGAGAGAGACGGGGTCGAGCGAGAGAGAGAGAAAGACGGGGTCGAACGAGAGAGAGAGAGAGAGAGAAGGGGTCGAGCGAGAGAGAGAGATGTGGTCGAGCGAGAGAGAGAGAGAGAAGGGGTCGAGCAAGAGAGAGAGTGAGACGGGGTCGAATGAGAGAGATAGAGACGGGGTCGAGCGAGAGAGAGAGAGACGGGTTGAACGAGAGAGAGAGACTGGGTCGAGCGAGAGAGAGAGAGAGACGTGGTCGAGCGAGAAAGAGAGAAATGGGGTCGAGCGAGAGAGAGAGAACGAGACGGGTCGAGCAAGAGAGAGGGAGAGAGACGGGGTCGAGCGAGAGCGAGAGAGAGAGACGGGGTCGAGCGAGAGAGAGAGAGAAGGTGTCGAGCGAGAGAGAGAGAAAAGGAGGTTGAGCGAGCGAGCGAGAGAGAGAGACGGGTTCGAGAGAGAGAGAGAGAGATGGGGTCGAGTGAGAGAGTGAGCGAGATGGGGTGGACCGAGAGAGTGAGAGAGACGGGGTCCAGCGAGAGGGAGAGAGACACGGGGTCGAGCGAGAGAGAAACAGGTACGGTTTCGAGCGAGAGAGAGAGAGATACGGTTTCGAGCGAGACAGAGAGAAAGACGGGGTCGAGCAAGAGAGAGAGAGGGACAGGGTCGAGAGAGAGAGAGACAGACGGGATCGAGCGAGAGAGACAGAGAAGCAGGTTGAGCGAGAGAGAGAGAGAGATAAAGGGTCGAGCGAGAGGGAGAGAGAGACGGGGTCGAGCGAGAGAGAGAGAGAGACGGGGTCGAGCGAGAGAGAGAGAGACGGGGTCGAGCGTGAGAGAGAGAAAGACGGGGTCGAGCGAGAGAGAGAGAGAGAGAAGGGGTCGAGCGAGAGAGAGAGATGGGGTAGATCGAGAGAGAGAGAGAAGGGGTCAAGCGAGAGACAGAGTGAGACGGGGTCGAACGAGAGAGAGAGAGACGGGGTCGAGCGAGAGAGAGAGAGAGAGAGAGAGAGCGCGACGGGGTCGAGCGAGAGAGAGAGAGATAGAGAGACGGGGTCGAGAGAAAGAGAGAGACAGGGACGAGCGAGAGAGTGAGAGATGGGTTCGAGAGAGAGAGAAAGAGAACGAGATTGAGAGAGAGAGAGCGAGAGAGATGGGGTCGAGCGAGGGCGAGAGAGAGAGAGAGGCGGGGTCGAGAGAGAGAGAGAGAGACAGGGTCGAGCGAGAGAGAGACGGGGTCGAGAGAGAGAGAGAGAGAGAGAGAGAGATGGGGTCGAGCGAGAGAGAGAGAGACGGGGTCGAGCGAGAGAGAGAGACTGGGTCGAGCGAGAGAGAGAGAGAGAGACGGGGTCGAGCGAGAGAGAGAGAGACGGGGTCGAGCGAGAGAGAGAGAGACGGGGTCGAGCGAGAGAGAGAGAGAGAGACGGGGTCGAGCAAGAGCGATAGAGAGACACGCGGTCGATAGAGAGAGAGAGAGAGACGGGGTCGAGCGAGAGAGACGGGGTCAAGTGTGAGAGAGAGACAGATGGAGTCGAGCGAGAGAGAGAGAGACGGGGTCGAGTGAGAGAGAGATAGACGGGATCGAGCGAGAGAGAGAGGAGGTTGAGCGAGAGAGAGAGACAGTGTCGAGCGAGAGAGAGACGGTGTCGAATGAGAGAGAGAGACGTGGTCGAGTGAGAGAGAGACGGTGTCGAATGAGAGAGAGAGACGAGGTCGAACAAGTTAGAGAGAGACATGGTCGAGCGAGAGAGAGAGAGACGCGGTCGAGCGAGAGAGAGAGACGGGGTCAAGCGAGAGAGAGAGAGAGAGAGAGAGACGGGGTAGAGCGAGCGAGAGAGAGAGAGAGACGGGGTTGAGCGAGAGAGAGAGAGAGAGAAGGTGTCGAGCAAGAGAGAGAGACAGTGTCGAGTTAGAGAGGGAGAGAGACGGGGTCGAGCGAGAGAGAGAGAGAGAGAATCGGGGTCGAGCGAGAGAGAGAATGACGTGGTCGAGCGAGAGAGAGAGATAGACGGGGTCGAGCTAGAGAGAGAGAGAGAGAATGGGTCGAGCGAAAGAGAGAGACGCTGTCGAGCGAGAGAGAGAGAGGGACAGGGTCGAGCGAGGGAGAGAGAGACGGGGTCGAGCGAGAGAGAGAGAGAGAGAGAGACGGGGTCGAGCGAGGGAGAGAGAGACGGGGTCGAGCGAGAGAGAGAGAGAGAGATGGGCTCGAGCGAGAGAGCGACAGCGAGACAGGTCGAGCGAGAGAGAGGGAGAGAGACAGGGTCGAGCGAGAGAGAGAGATAGATGGGGTCGAGCGAAAGCGAGAGAAAGAGATAGGGTCGAGCGAGAGAGAGAGAGACGGGGTCAAGCGAGAGAGAGAGAGGGACGGGTTCGAGCGATAGAGAGAGAGACGGGGTCGAACGAGAGAGAGAGAGAGACAGGGTCGAGCGAGAGAGAGAGGGACGGGGTCGAGCGAGAGAGAGAGAGACGGGGTCCAGTGAGAGAGTGAGCGAGACGGGGTGGAGCGAGAGAGAGAGAACAAGACGGGGTCGAGCAAGAGAGATAGACGGGGTCTAGCGAGAGCGAGAGAGAGTGACGGGGTCGAGCGAGAGAGAGAGTAAGAGAGACGGGGTCGAGCGAGAGAGAGTGAGAGAGACGGGGTCGAGCGAGAGAGAGAGTGACGGGGTCGAGCGAGAGAGAGAGAGACGGGGTCGAGCGAGAGAGAGAGAAAGACGGTGTCGAGCGAGAGAGAGAGAGACGGGGTCGAGCGAGAGAGAGACAAAGACGGTGTCGAGCGAGAGAGAGAGAGAGAGAAGGGGTCGAGCGAGAGAGGGAGATGGGGTAGATTGAGAGAGAGAGAGAGAGAAGGGGTCGAGCGAGAGAGAGAGTGAGACGGGGTCGAACGAGAGAGAGAGAGACGGGGTCGAGCGAGAGAGAGAGAGAGAGAGAGAGAGACGGGGTCGAGCGAGAGCGAGAGAGAGAGAGACGGGGTCGAGAGAGAGAGAGAGAGAGACGGGGTCGAGAGAGAGAGAGAGACAGGGACGAGCGAGAGAGAGAGAGACGGGTTCGAGAGAGAGAGAAAGAGAAGGAGGTTGAGAGAGAGAGAGCGAGAGAGATGGGGTCGAGCGAGGGCGAGAGAGAGAGACGGGGTCGAGAGAGAGAGAGAGACAACGTCGAGCGAGAGAGAGACGGGGTCGAGAGAGAGAGAGAGAGAGAGAGAGAGATGGGGTCGAGCGAGTGCGAGAGAGAGAGACGGGGTCGAGCGAGAGAGAGAGAGAGAGGCACTGTCGAGCGAGAGAGAGAGTGGGACAGGGTCGAGCGAGAGAGAGACAGGCGGGATCGATCGAGAGAGCAGAGAAGGAGGTTGTGCGAGCGAGCAAGAGAGAGAGACGGTTTCGAGTGAGAAAGTGAGAGAGAGAGAGACAGGGTCGAGCGAGAGAGAGAGAGAGACGGGGTTGAGCGAGAGAGAGAGACAGGGTCGAGCGAGAGAGAGAGAGAGAGAGAGACGGGGTCGAGCGAGGGAGAGAGAGACGGGGTCGTGCGAGAGAGAGAGAGAGAGATGGGCTCGAGCGAGAGAGCGACAGCGAGACAGGTCGAGCGAGAGAGAGGGAGAGAGACGGGGTCGAGCGAGAGAGAGAGATAGACGGGGTCGAGCGAAAGCAAGAGAAAGAGATAGGGTCGAGCGAGAGAGAGAGAGAGAGACGGGGTCAAGCGAGAGAGAGAGAGGGACGGGTTCGAGCGATAGAGAGAGAGACGGGGTCGAACGAGAGAGAGAGAGACAGGGTCGAGCGAGAGAGAGAGGGACGGGGTCGAGCGAGAGAGAGAGAGACGGGGTCCAGTGAGAGAGTGAGCGAGACGGGGTGGAGCGAGAGAGAGAGAACAAGACGGGGTCGAGCAAGAGAGAGAGACGGGGTCGAGCGAGAGCGAGAGAGAGAGACGGGGTCGAGCGAGAGAGAGAGTAAGAGAGACGGGGTCGAGCGAGAGAGAGTGAGAGAGACGGGGTCGAGCGAGAGAGAGAGTGACGGGGTCGAGCGAGAGAGAGAGAGACGGGGTCGAGCGAGAGAGAGAGAGAGACGGTGTCGAGCGAGAGAGAGAGAGACGGGGTCGAGCGAGAGAGAGAGAAAGACGGTGTCGAGCGAGAGAGAGAGAGAGAGAAGGGGTCGAGCGAGAGAGGGAGATGGGGTAGATTGAGAGAGAGAGAGAGAGAAGGGGTCGAGCGAGAGAGAGAGTGAGACGGGGTCGAACGAGAGAGAGAGAGACGGGGTCGAGCGAGAGAGAGAGAGAGAGAGAGAGAGACGGGGTCGAGCGAGAGCGAGAGAGAGAGAGACGGGGTCGAGAGAGAGAGAGAGAGAGACGGGGTCGAGAGAGAGAGAGAGAGAGACAGGGACGAGCGAGAGAGAGAGAGACGGGTTCGAGAGAGAGAGAAAGAGAAGGAGGTTGAGAGAGAGAGAGCGAGAGAGATAGGGTCGAGCGAGGGCGAGAGAGAGAGAGAGAGACGGGGTTGAGAGAGAGAGAGAGACAACGTCGAGCGAGAGACAGACGGGGTCGAGCGAGAGAGAGAGAGAGAGGCACTGTCGAGCGAGAGAGAGAGTGGGACAGGGTCGAGCGAGAGAGAGACAGGCGGGATCGATCGAGAGAGCAGAGAAGGAGGTTGTGCGAGCGAGCAAGAGAGAGAGACGGGTTCGAGTGAGAAAGTGAGAGAGAGAGAGACGGTGTCGAGCGAGAGAGAGAGAGGGACAGGGTCGAGAGAGAGAGAGACAGATGGGATCGAGTGAGAGAGACAGCTAAAGAGGTTGAGCGAGAGAGAGAGAGAGAGAGACAGGGTCGAGCGAGAGAGAGAGAGAGACGGGGTTGAGCGAGACAGAGAGACGGGGTCGAGCGAGAGAGAGAGAGAGAGACGGGGTCGAGCGAGAGAGAGAGAGAGAGACGGGGACGAGCGATAGAGAGAGAGACGGGGTCGAGCGAGAGAGAGAGTGAGACGGGGTCAAACGAGAGAGAGAGAGAGACGAGGCTGAGCGAGAGAGAGAGAGAGAGAGAGAGACAGGGTCGAGCCAGAGCGAGAGAGAGAGAGAGAGAGATACGGGGTCGAGAGACAGAGAGAGAGACGGGGTCGAGCGAGAGAGAGAGAGACGGGGTCAAGCGAGAGAGAGAGAGAGACAGATTCGAGCGAGAGAGAGACGGGGTCGAGCGAGAGAGAGACAGACGGGATCGAGCGAGAGAGAGAGATGGAGGTTGAGCGAGAGAGAGAGAGAGAGAGACGGGGTCGGGGAAGAGAGAGAGAGAGACGGTGTCGAGCGAGAGAGAGACGGTGTCGAGCAAGAGAGAGACGGTGTCGAACGCGAGAGAGAGACAGGGTCGAGCGAGAGAGAGAGAGAGAGACGCGGTCGAGCGAGAGAGAGAGAGATGGGGTCGAGCGAGAGAGAGAGAGACGGGGTCGATCAAGAGAGAGAGAGACTGGGTCGAGTGAGAGAGTGAGCAAGACGGGGTGGACCGAGAGAGTGAGAAAGACGGGGTCGAGCGAGAGGGAGAGAGAAATGGTGTCGAGCAAGAGCGAGAGATACGGTTTCAAGCGAGAGAGAGAGAGAGAGATGGGGTCGAGCGAGAGAGAGACAGACGTCATCGAGCGAGAGAGAGAGAGAAGGAGATTGAGCGAGAGAGAGAGAGAGAGAGACGGGGTCAAGCGAGAGAGAGAGAGAGACAGATTCGAGCGAGAGAGAGAGACGGGGTCGAGCGAGAGAGAGACAGACGGGATCGAGCGAGAGAGAGAGATGGAGGTTGAGCGAGAGAGAGAGAGAGAGAGACGGGGTCGGGGAAGAGAGAGAGAGAGACGGTGTCGAGCGAGAGAGAGACGGTGTCGAGCAAGAGAGAGATGGTGTCGAACGCGAGAGAGAGACAGGGTCGAGCGAGAGAGAGAGAGAGAGACGCGGTCGAGCGAGAGAGAGAGAGAGAGAGAGACGGGGTCGAGCGAGAGAGATCGAGAGAGACGGGGTCGAGCGATAGAGAGAGACGGGGTCAAGCGAGAGAGAGAGAGAGAGAGAGACGGGGTCGAGCGAGAGAGAGAGAGACGTCGAGCGAGAGAGAGAGATGGTGTCGAGCGAGAGAGGGAGACAGACGGGGTCGAGCGAGAGAGATAGAGAGAGAAGGTGTCGAGCGAGAGAGAGAGAGGGACAGGGTCGAGAGAGAGAGAGAGAGACGGGGTCGAGCGAGAGAGAGAGATAGACGGGGTCGAGCTAGAGAGAGAGAGAGAGAGAAGGGGTCGAGCGAAAGAGGGAGATGGGATCGAGCGAGAGAGAGAGAGAGACGGGGTCAGGCGAGAGAGATAGTGAGACTGGGTCAAACGAGAGAGAGAGAGAAGGAGGTTGAGAGAGACAGAGAGACAGACGGGGTCGAGCGAGAGTGATAGAGAGAGAGAGACGGGGTCGAGAGAGAGAGAGACAGGGTCGAGCGAGAGAGAGACGGAGTCGTGAGAGAGAGAGAGAGAGATGGGGTCGAGCGAGAGAGAGAGAGACGGGGTCGAGCGATAGAGAGAGACGGGGTCGAGTGAGAGAGAGAGAGAGACGGGGTTGAGCGAGAAAGAGAGAGACGGGGTCGAGCGAGAGAGAGAGAGCAAGACTGGTCGAGCGAGAGAGAGGGAGAGAGACGGGGTCGAGCGAGAGCGAGAGAGAGAGACGGGGTCGAGCGAGAGAGAGAGACGGTGTCGAGCGAGAGCGAGAGAGACAGACGGGGTCGTGCGAGAGAGAGAGAGAGAGACGGTGTCGAGCGAGAGAGTGAGACGGACAGGGTCGAGCAAGAGAGAGAGAGAGACGGGGTCGAGCGAGAGAGAACGCGAGAGACGGTGTCGAGAGAGAGAGAGAGAGGGACAGGCTCAAGCGAGAGAGAGAGAGACGGGGTCGAGCAAGAGAGAGAGAAAGACGGGGTCGAGCGAGAGACAGAGAGAAGGGGTCGAGCGAGAGAGAGAGAAAGCCGGGGTCGAGTGAGAGAGAGAGAGAGAGACGGGATCGAGCGAGAGAGACAGAGAAGCAGGTTGAATGAGTGAGCGAGAGAGGGAGACGGGTTCGAGCGAGCGAGAGAGAGAGACGCTGTCGAGCGAGAGAGAGAGATGTACAGCGTCGAGCGAGAGAGGGACAGACGGGATCGAGCGATAGAGACAGAGAAGGAGGTTGAGCGAGAGAGAGAGACATGGTCGAGTGAGAGAGAGAGAGACGGGGTTGAGCGAGAGAGAGAGACGGGGTCGAGCGAGAGAGAGAGTGAGACAGGGTCGAGCGAGAGATAGACGTAGTCGAGAGAGAGAGAGAGACAGGGTCAAGCGAGAGAGAGAGACGGGTTCGAGCGAGCGAGAGAGAGAGAGACGGTGTCAAGCGAGAGAGAGAGAGGTACAGGGTCGAGAGAGAGAGAGACAGATGGGATCGAGCAAGAGAGAGAGAGAAGGAGGTTGAGCGAGAGAGACACGGTCGAGCGAGAGAGAGAGAGAGAAAAGGGGTCGAGCGAGAGAGAGAGAGAAGGGGTCGAGCGAGAGAGAGACTGAGACGGGGTCGAACGAGAGAGAGAGAGACGGGGTCGAGCGATAGAGAGAGAGACGGGGTCGAGCGAGAAAGAGAGACGGGGTCGAGAGAGAGAGAGAGAGAGACAGGGACGAGCGAGAGAGAGAGAGACGGGTTCGAGAGAGAGATAAAGAGAAGGAGGTTGAGAGAGAGAGAGCGAGAGAGATGGGGTCGAGCGAGGGCGAGAGAGAGAGAGAGAGAGACGGGGTCTAGAGAGAGAGAGAGAGACAACGTCGAGCGAGAGAGAGACGGGGTCGAGAGAGAGAGAGAGAGAGAGATGGGGTCGAGCGAGAGAGAGAGAGACGGGGTCGAGCGAGAGAGAGAGACTGGGTTGAGCGAGAGAGAGAGAGAGAGACGGGGTCGAGCGAGAAAGAGAGAGACGGGGTCGAGCGAGAGAGAGAGAGCGAGACGGGTCGAGCGTGAGAGAGGGAGAGAGACGGGGTCGAGCGAGAGAGAGAGAGAGACGGGGTCGAGCGAGTGCGAGAGAGAGAGACGGGGTCGAGCGAGAGATAGAGAGAGAGGCACTGTCGAGCGAGAGAGAGAGTGGGACAGGGTCGAGCGAGAGAGAGACAGACGGGATCGAGCGAGAGAGCAGAGAAGGAGGTTGTGCGAGCGAGCGAGAGAGAGAGACGGGTTCGAGCGAGAGAGAGAGAGAGAGACAGGGTCGAACGAGAGAGAGAGAGAGACGGGGTCGAGCGAGAGAGAGAGACGGGGTCGAGCGAGAGATAGAGAGAGAGACGGGGTCGAGCGAGAGAGAGAGACGGGGTCGAGCGAGAGAGAGAGAGAGAGACGGGATCGAGCGAGAGAGACAGAGAAGCAGGTTGAATGAGCGAGCGAGAGAGGGAGACGGGTTCGAGCGAGCGAGAGAGAGAGAGACGCTGTCGAGCGAGAGAGAGAGATGTACAGCGTCGAGCGAGAGAGGGACAGACGGGATCGAGCGATAGAGACAGAGGAGGAGGTTGAGCGAGAGAGAGAGACGGGGTCGAGCGAGAGAGAGAGTGAGACAGGGCCGAGCGAGAGTTAGACGTGGTCGAGAGATAGAGAGAGACAGGGTCAAGCGAGAGAGAGAGACGGGTTCGAGCGAGCGAGAGAGAGAGAGACGGTGTCGAGCGAGAGAGAGAGAGGGACAGGGTCGAGCGAGAGAGAGACAGATGGGATCGAGCGAGAGAGAGAGAGGAGGTTGAGCGAGAGAGACAGGGTCGAGCGAGAGAGAGAGAGAGAAAAGGGGTCGAGCGAGAGAGAGAGAGAGAAGGGGTCGAGTGAGAGAGAGACTGAGACGGGGTCGAACGAGAGAGAGAGAGAGACAGGGTCGAGCGAGAGAGAGAGACGGGTTCGAGCGAGCGAGAGAGAGAGAGACGCTGTCGAGCGAGAGAGAGAGATGTACAGCGTCGAGCGAGAGAGGGACAGACGGGATCGAGCGATAGAGACAGAGGAGGAGGTTGAGCGAGAGAGAGAGACGGGGTCGAGCGAGAGAGAGAGTGAGACAGGGTCGAGCGAGAGATAGACGTGGTCGAGAGATAGAGAGAGACAGGGTCAAGCGAGAGAGAGAGACGGGTTCGAGCGAGCGAGAGAGAGAGAGACGGTGTCGAGCGAGAGAGAGAGAGGGACAGGGTCGAGCGAGAGAGAGACAGATGGGATCGAGCGAGAGAGAGAGAGGAGGTTGAGCGAGAGAGACAGGGTCGAGCGAGAGAGAGAGAGAGAAAAGGGGTCGAGCGAGAGAGAGAGAGAGAAGGGGTCGAGTGAGAGAGAGACTGAGACGGGGTCGAACGAGAGAGAGAGAGAGAGACAGGGTCGAGCGAGAGAGAGAGAGAGAGATGGTGTCGAGCGAGAGAGAGAGAGAGAGAGAGAGATGGTGTCGAGCGAGAGAGAGAGAGGGACAGGGTCGAGCGAGAGAGAGAGAGAGAGAGATGGTGTCGAGCGAGAGAGAGAGAGGGACAGAGTCGAGCGAGAGAGAGAGAGAGAGAGATGGTGTCGAGCGAGAGAGAGAGAGGGACAGGGTCGAGCGAGAGAGAGACAGACGGGATCGAGCGAGAGAGACAGAGAAGGAGGTTGAGCGAGCGAGCAAGAGAGAGAGACGGATTCGAGCGAGCGAGAGAGTGAGATAGAGACGGTGTCGAGCGAGAGAGAGAGAGAGACGGGGTCGAGCGAGAGAGAGAGAGAGAGAGACGGGGTCGAGCGGGAGAGAGAGAGAGGCGGTGTCGAGCGAGAGAGACGGGGTCGATCGCGAGAGATAGAGAGGCGGAGTCGAGCGAGAGAGAGAGAGAAGGGGTCGAGCGAGAGAGAGAGAAAGACGGGGTCGAGCGAGAGAGAGAGAGAGAGTAGGGGTCAAGCGAGAGAGAGTAATGGGGTCGAGCGAGAGAGAGAGAGAGAAGGGGTCGAGCGAGAGAGAGAGTGAGACGGGGTCGAACGAGAGAGAGAGAGACGGGGTCGAGCGTGAGAGAGAGAGACGGGGTCGAACGAGAGAGAGAGACTGGGTCGAGCAAGAGAAAGAGAGAGACGGGGTCGAGCGAGAAAGAGAGAGACGGGGTCGAGCGAGAGAGAGAGAACAAGACGGGTCGAGCAAGAGAGAGGGAGAGAGACGGGGTTGAGCGAGAGCGAGAGAGAGAGACGGGGTCGAGCGAGAGAGAGAGAGAGAGATGGGGTCGAGCGATAGAGAGAAAGAGAGAGACGGTGTCGAGCGAGAGAGAGAGAGGGACAGGGTCGAGCGAGAGAGAGACAGACAGGATCGAGCGAGAGAGACAGAGAAGGAGGTTGAGCGAGCGAGAGAGAGAGAGAGACGGGGTCGAGCGAGCGAGAGAGAGAGATAGGGACGGTGTCGAGCGAGAGAGAGAGAGGGACAGGGTTGAGCGAGAGAGAGACAGATGGGATCGAGCGAGAGAGACAGAGAAGGAGTTTGAGCGAGAGAGAGAGAGAGACGAGGTCGAGCGAGAGAGAGAGACGGGGTCGAGCGAGAGAGAGAGAGAGAGAGAGAGATACGCGATCGAGAGAGAGAGAGGGAGACGGGGTCGATCGAGAGAGAGAGAGACAGGGACGAGAGAGAGAGAGAGATACTGGGTCGAGCGAGAGTGATAGAGAGAGACGGGGTCGTTAGAGATAGAGAGAGAGAGACGGGGTCAAGCGAGAGAGAGAGAGGGACGGGTTCGAGCGAGAGAGAGAGAGATGGGGTCAAGCGAGAGAGAGAGAGACGGGGTCGAGCGAGAGAGAGTGAGACAGGGTCGAGCGAGAGATAGATGTGGTCGAGAGAGAGAGAGAGACAGGGTCAAGCGAGAGAGAGAGACGTGTTCGAGCGAGCGAGAGAGAGAGAGACGGTGTCGAGCGAGAGAGAGAGAGGGACAGGGTCGAGCGAGAGAGAGACAGATGGGATCGAGCGAGAGAGAGAGAGAAGGAGGTTGAGCGAGAGAGACGGTGTCGAGCGGGAGAGAGAGAGAGACGGGGTCGAGTGAGAGAGTGAGCGAGATGGGGTGGACCGAGAGAGTGAGAGAGATGGGGTCGAGCGAGAGGGAGAGAGACACGGGGTCGAGCGAGAGAGAGAGAGAGAGAGAGATACGCGATCGAGAGAGAGAGAGAGAGACAGGGTCGATCGAGAGAGAGAGAGACGGGGTCGAGAGAGAGAGAGAGATACTGGGTCGAGCGAGAGTGATAGAGAGAGACGGGGTTGTTTGAGATAGAGAGAGAGAGACGGGGTCAAGCGAGAGAGAGAGAGGGACGGGTTCGAGCGAGAGAGAGAGAGATGGGGTCGAGCGAGAGAGAGAGAGATGGGGTCGAGCGAGAGAGAGTGAGACAGGGTCGAGCGAGAGATAGATGTGGTCGAGAGAGAGAGAGAGACAGGGTCAAGCGAGAGAGAGAGACGGGTTCGAGCGAGCGAGAGAGAGAGAGACGGTGTCGAGCGAGAGAGAGAGAGGGACAGGGTCGAGCGAGAGAGAGACAGATGGGATCGAGCGAGAGAGAGAGAGAAGGAGGTTGAGCGAGAGAGACGGTGTCGAGCGAGAGAGAGAGAGAGACGGGGTCGAGTGAGAGAGTGAGCGAGATGGGGTGGACCGAGAGAGTGAGAGAGATGGGGTCGAGCGAGAGGGAGAGAGACACGGGGTTGAGCGAGAGAGAATCAGGTACGGATTCGAGCGAGAGAGAGAGAGATACGGTTTCGAGCGAGACAGAGAGAAAGACGGGGTCAAGCGAGGGAGAGAGAGGGACTGGGTCAAGCGAGAGAGAGACAGACGGGATCGAGCGAGAGAGACAGAGAAGCAGGTTGAGCGAGAGAGAGAGAGAGAGATAAAGGGTCGAACGAGAGGGAGAGAGAGACGGGATCGAGCGAGAGAGAGAGACGGGTTCGAGCGAGAGAGAGAGAGCGACGGGATCGAGCGAGAGAGAGACGGGTTCGAGCGATGAGAGAGAGAGACGGGGTCGAGTGAGAGAGAGAGAGACGGGGTTGAGCGAGAGAGAGAGAAAGACGGTGTCGAGCGAGAGAGAGAGAGACGGGGTCGAGCGAGAGAGAGAGAAAGACGGTGTCGAGCGAGAGAGAGAGAGAGAGAAGGGGTCGAGCGAGAGAGAGAGAGACGGGGTCGAGCGAGAGAGAGAGAAGACGGGGTCGAGCAAGAGACAGAGAGAAGGGGTCGAGTGAGAGAGAGAGAAAGCCGGGGTCGAGCGAGAGAGAGAGAGAGAGACGGGATCGAGCGAGAGAGACAGAGAAGCAGGTTGAATGAGCGAGCGACAGAGGGAGACGGGTTCGAGCGAGAGAGAGAGAGAGAGACGCTGTCGAGCGAGAGAGAGAGATGTACAGCGTCGAGCGAGAGAGGGAAAGACGGGATCGAGCGATAGAGACAGAGAAGGAGGTTGAGCGAGAGAGAGAGACATGGTCGAGCGAGAGAGAGGGAGAGAGACGGGGTCGAGCGAGAGAGAGAGAGAGAGACGGGGTCGAGCGAGAGAGAGAGACGGGGTCGAGCGAGAGAGAGGGAGAGAGAAGGGGTTGAGTGAGAGAGAGAGAGAAGGGGTTGAGCGAGAGAGAGAGATGGGGTCGAGCGAGAGAGAGAGAGAGAGACGGGGTCGAGAGAGAGAAAGGGTCGAGTGAGAGAGAGACGTGGTCGAGAGAGAGAGAGAGAGAGATACGGGGTCGAGCGAGAGAGAGAGAGACGGGGTCGAGCGAGAGAGAGAGAGAGAGAGAGAGAGCGCGACGGGGTCGAGCGAGAGAGAGAGAGATAGAGAGACGGGGTCGAGAGAAAGAGAGAGACAGGGACGAGCGAGAGAGTGAGAGATGGGTTCGAGAGAGAGAGAAAGAGAACGAGATTGAGAGAGAGAGAGCGAGAGAGATGGGGTCGAGCGAGGGCGAGAGAGAGAGAGAGGCGGGGTCGAGAGAGAGAGAGAGAGACAGGGTCGAGCGAGAGAGAGACGGGGTCGAGAGAGAGAGAGAGAGAGAGAGAGAGATGGGGTCGAGCGAGAGAGAGAGAGACGGGGTCGAGCGAGAGAGAGAGACTGGGTCGAGCGAGAGAGAGAGAGAGAGACGGGGTCGAGCGAGAGAGAGAGAGACGGGGTCGAGCGAGAGAGAGAGAGACGGGGTCGAGCGAGAGAGAGAGAGAGAGACGGGGTCGAGCAAGAGCGATAGAGAGACACGCGGTCGATAGAGAGAGAGAGAGAGACGGGGTCGAGCGAGAGAGACGGGGTCAAGTGTGAGAGAGAGACAGATGGAGTCGAGCGAGAGAGAGAGAGACGGGGTCGAGTGAGAGAGAGATAGACGGGATCGAGCGAGAGAGAGAGGAGGTTGAGCGAGAGAGAGAGACAGTGTCGAGCGAGAGAGAGACGGTGTCGAATGAGAGAGAGAGACGTGGTCGAGTGAGAGAGAGACGGTGTCGAATGAGAGAGAGAGACGAGGTCGAACAAGTAGAGAGAGACATGGTCGAGCGAGAGAGAGAGAGACGCGGTCGAGCGAGAGAGAGAGACGGGGTCAAGCGAGAGAGAGAGAGAGAGAGAGAGACGGGGTAGAGCGAGCGAGAGAGAGAGAGAGACGGGGTTGAGCGAGAGAGAGAGAGAGAGAAGGTGTCGAGCAAGAGAGAGAGACAGTGTCGAGTTAGAGAGGGAGAGAGACGGGGTCGAGCGAGAGAGAGAGAGAGAGAATCGGGGTCGAGCGAGAGAGAGAATGACGTGGTCGAGCGAGAGAGAGAGATAGACGGGGTCGAGCTAGAGAGAGAGAGAGAGAATGGGTCGAGCGAAAGAGAGAGACGCTGTCGAGCGAGAGAGAGAGAGGGACAGGGTCGAGCGAGGGAGAGAGAGACGGGGTCGAGCGAGAGAGAGAGAGAGAGAGAGACGGGGTCGAGCGAGGGAGAGAGAGACGGGGTCGAGCGAGAGAGAGAGAGAGAGATGGGCTCGAGCGAGAGAGCGACAGCGAGACAGGTCGAGCGAGAGAGAGGGAGAGAGACAGGGTCGAGCGAGAGAGAGAGATAGATGGGGTCGAGCGAAAGCGAGAGAAAGAGATAGGGTCGAGCGAGAGAGAGAGAGACGGGGTCAAGCGAGAGAGAGAGAGGGACGGGTTCGAGCGATAGAGAGAGAGACGGGGTCGAACGAGAGAGAGAGAGAGACAGGGTCGAGCGAGAGAGAGAGGGACGGGGTCGAGCGAGAGAGAGAGAGACGGGGTCCAGTGAGAGAGTGAGCGAGACGGGGTGGAGCGAGAGAGAGAGAACAAGACGGGGTCGAGCAAGAGAGATAGACGGGGTCTAGCGAGAGCGAGAGAGAGTGACGGGGTCGAGCGAGAGAGAGAGTAAGAGAGACGGGGTCGAGCGAGAGAGAGTGAGAGAGACGGGGTCGAGCGAGAGAGAGAGTGACGGGGTCGAGCGAGAGAGAGAGAGACGGGGTCGAGCGAGAGAGAGAGAAAGACGGTGTCGAGCGAGAGAGAGAGAGACGGGGTCGAGCGAGAGAGAGACAAAGACGGTGTCGAGCGAGAGAGAGAGAGAGAGAAGGGGTCGAGCGAGAGAGGGAGATGGGGTAGATTGAGAGAGAGAGAGAGAGAAGGGGTCGAGCGAGAGAGAGAGTGAGACGGGGTCGAACGAGAGAGAGAGAGACGGGGTCGAGCGAGAGAGAGAGAGAGAGAGAGAGAGACGGGGTCGAGCGAGAGCGAGAGAGAGAGAGACGGGGTCGAGAGAGAGAGAGAGAGAGACGGGGTCGAGAGAGAGAGAGAGACAGGGACGAGCGAGAGAGAGAGAGACGGGTTCGAGAGAGAGAGAAAGAGAAGGAGGTTGAGAGAGAGAGAGCGAGAGAGATGGGGTCGAGCGAGGGCGAGAGAGAGAGACGGGGTCGAGAGAGAGAGAGAGACAACGTCGAGCGAGAGAGAGACGGGGTCGAGAGAGAGAGAGAGAGAGAGAGAGAGATGGGGTCGAGCGAGTGCGAGAGAGAGAGACGGGGTCGAGCGAGAGAGAGAGAGAGAGGCACTGTCGAGCGAGAGAGAGAGTGGGACAGGGTCGAGCGAGAGAGAGACAGGCGGGATCGATCGAGAGAGCAGAGAAGGAGGTTGTGCGAGCGAGCAAGAGAGAGAGACGGTTTCGAGTGAGAAAGTGAGAGAGAGAGAGACAGGGTCGAGCGAGAGAGAGAGAGAGACGGGGTTGAGCGAGAGAGAGAGACAGGGTCGAGCGAGAGAGAGAGAGAGAGAGAGACGGGGTCGAGCGAGGGAGAGAGAGACGGGGTCGTGCGAGAGAGAGAGAGAGAGATGGGCTCGAGCGAGAGAGCGACAGCGAGACAGGTCGAGCGAGAGAGAGGGAGAGAGACGGGGTCGAGCGAGAGAGAGAGATAGACGGGGTCGAGCGAAAGCAAGAGAAAGAGATAGGGTCGAGCGAGAGAGAGAGAGAGAGACGGGGTCAAGCGAGAGAGAGAGAGGGACGGGTTCGAGCGATAGAGAGAGAGACGGGGTCGAACGAGAGAGAGAGAGACAGGGTCGAGCGAGAGAGAGAGGGACGGGGTCGAGCGAGAGAGAGAGAGACGGGGTCCAGTGAGAGAGTGAGCGAGACGGGGTGGAGCGAGAGAGAGAGAACAAGACGGGGTCGAGCAAGAGAGAGAGACGGGGTCGAGCGAGAGCGAGAGAGAGAGACGGGGTCGAGCGAGAGAGAGAGTAAGAGAGACGGGGTCGAGCGAGAGAGAGTGAGAGAGACGGGGTCGAGCGAGAGAGAGAGTGACGGGGTCGAGCGAGAGAGAGAGAGACGGGGTCGAGCGAGAGAGAGAGAGAGACGGTGTCGAGCGAGAGAGAGAGAGACGGGGTCGAGCGAGAGAGAGAGAAAGACGGTGTCGAGCGAGAGAGAGAGAGAGAGAAGGGGTCGAGCGAGAGAGGGAGATGGGGTAGATTGAGAGAGAGAGAGAGAGAAGGGGTCGAGCGAGAGAGAGAGTGAGACGGGGTCGAACGAGAGAGAGAGAGACGGGGTCGAGCGAGAGAGAGAGAGAGAGAGAGAGAGACGGGGTCGAGCGAGAGCGAGAGAGAGAGAGACGGGGTCGAGAGAGAGAGAGAGAGAGACGGGGTCGAGAGAGAGAGAGAGAGAGACAGGGACGAGCGAGAGAGAGAGAGACGGGTTCGAGAGAGAGAGAAAGAGAAGGAGGTTGAGAGAGAGAGAGCGAGAGAGATAGGGTCGAGCGAGGGCGAGAGAGAGAGAGAGAGACGGGGTTGAGAGAGAGAGAGAGACAACGTCGAGCGAGAGACAGACGGGGTCGAGCGAGAGAGAGAGAGAGAGGCACTGTCGAGCGAGAGAGAGAGTGGGACAGGGTCGAGCGAGAGAGAGACAGGCGGGATCGATCGAGAGAGCAGAGAAGGAGGTTGTGCGAGCGAGCAAGAGAGAGAGACGGGTTCGAGTGAGAAAGTGAGAGAGAGAGAGACGGTGTCGAGCGAGAGAGAGAGAGGGACAGGGTCGAGAGAGAGAGAGACAGATGGGATCGAGTGAGAGAGACAGCTAAAGAGGTTGAGCGAGAGAGAGAGAGAGAGAGACAGGGTCGAGCGAGAGAGAGAGAGAGACGGGGTTGAGCGAGACAGAGAGACGGGGTCGAGCGAGAGAGAGAGAGAGAGACGGGGTCGAGCGAGAGAGAGAGAGAGAGACGGGGACGAGCGATAGAGAGAGAGACGGGGTCGAGCGAGAGAGAGAGTGAGACGGGGTCAAACGAGAGAGAGAGAGAGACGAGGCTGAGCGAGAGAGAGAGAGAGAGAGAGAGACAGGGTCGAGCCAGAGCGAGAGAGAGAGAGAGAGAGATACGGGGTCGAGAGACAGAGAGAGAGACGGGGTCGAGCGAGAGAGAGAGAGACGGGGTCAAGCGAGAGAGAGAGAGAGACAGATTCGAGCGAGAGAGAGACGGGGTCGAGCGAGAGAGAGACAGACGGGATCGAGCGAGAGAGAGAGATGGAGGTTGAGCGAGAGAGAGAGAGAGAGAGACGGGGTCGGGGAAGAGAGAGAGAGAGACGGTGTCGAGCGAGAGAGAGACGGTGTCGAGCAAGAGAGAGACGGTGTCGAACGCGAGAGAGAGACAGGGTCGAGCGAGAGAGAGAGAGAGAGACGCGGTCGAGCGAGAGAGAGAGAGATGGGGTCGAGCGAGAGAGAGAGAGACGGGGTCGATCAAGAGAGAGAGAGACTGGGTCGAGTGAGAGAGTGAGCAAGACGGGGTGGACCGAGAGAGTGAGAAAGACGGGGTCGAGCGAGAGGGAGAGAGAAATGGTGTCGAGCAAGAGCGAGAGATACGGTTTCAAGCGAGAGAGAGAGAGAGAGATGGGGTCGAGCGAGAGAGAGACAGACGTCATCGAGCGAGAGAGAGAGAGAAGGAGATTGAGCGAGAGAGAGAGAGAGAGAGACGGGGTCAAGCGAGAGAGAGAGAGAGACAGATTCGAGCGAGAGAGAGAGACGGGGTCGAGCGAGAGAGAGACAGACGGGATCGAGCGAGAGAGAGAGATGGAGGTTGAGCGAGAGAGAGAGAGAGAGAGACGGGGTCGGGGAAGAGAGAGAGAGAGACGGTGTCGAGCGAGAGAGAGACGGTGTCGAGCAAGAGAGAGATGGTGTCGAACGCGAGAGAGAGACAGGGTCGAGCGAGAGAGAGAGAGAGAGACGCGGTCGAGCGAGAGAGAGAGAGAGAGAGAGACGGGGTCGAGCGAGAGAGATCGAGAGAGACGGGGTCGAGCGATAGAGAGAGACGGGGTCAAGCGAGAGAGAGAGAGAGAGAGAGACGGGGTCGAGCGAGAGAGAGAGAGACGTCGAGCGAGAGAGAGAGATGGTGTCGAGCGAGAGAGGGAGACAGACGGGGTCGAGCGAGAGAGATAGAGAGAGAAGGTGTCGAGCGAGAGAGAGAGAGGGACAGGGTCGAGAGAGAGAGAGAGAGACGGGGTCGAGCGAGAGAGAGAGATAGACGGGGTCGAGCTAGAGAGAGAGAGAGAGAGAAGGGGTCGAGCGAAAGAGGGAGATGGGATCGAGCGAGAGAGAGAGAGAGACGGGGTCAGGCGAGAGAGATAGTGAGACTGGGTCAAACGAGAGAGAGAGAGAAGGAGGTTGAGAGAGACAGAGAGACAGACGGGGTCGAGCGAGAGTGATAGAGAGAGAGAGACGGGGTCGAGAGAGAGAGAGACAGGGTCGAGCGAGAGAGAGACGGAGTCGTGAGAGAGAGAGAGAGAGATGGGGTCGAGCGAGAGAGAGAGAGACGGGGTCGAGCGATAGAGAGAGACGGGGTCGAGTGAGAGAGAGAGAGAGACGGGGTTGAGCGAGAAAGAGAGAGACGGGGTCGAGCGAGAGAGAGAGAGCAAGACTGGTCGAGCGAGAGAGAGGGAGAGAGACGGGGTCGAGCGAGAGCGAGAGAGAGAGACGGGGTCGAGCGAGAGAGAGAGACGGTGTCGAGCGAGAGCGAGAGAGACAGACGGGGTCGTGCGAGAGAGAGAGAGAGAGACGGTGTCGAGCGAGAGAGTGAGACGGACAGGGTCGAGCAAGAGAGAGAGAGAGACGGGGTCGAGCGAGAGAGAACGCGAGAGACGGTGTCGAGAGAGAGAGAGAGAGGGACAGGCTCAAGCGAGAGAGAGAGAGACGGGGTCGAGCAAGAGAGAGAGAAAGACGGGGTCGAGCGAGAGACAGAGAGAAGGGGTCGAGCGAGAGAGAGAGAAAGCCGGGGTCGAGTGAGAGAGAGAGAGAGAGACGGGATCGAGCGAGAGAGACAGAGAAGCAGGTTGAATGAGTGAGCGAGAGAGGGAGACGGGTTCGAGCGAGCGAGAGAGAGAGACGCTGTCGAGCGAGAGAGAGAGATGTACAGCGTCGAGCGAGAGAGGGACAGACGGGATCGAGCGATAGAGACAGAGAAGGAGGTTGAGCGAGAGAGAGAGACATGGTCGAGTGAGAGAGAGAGAGACGGGGTTGAGCGAGAGAGAGAGACGGGGTCGAGCGAGAGAGAGAGTGAGACAGGGTCGAGCGAGAGATAGACGTAGTCGAGAGAGAGAGAGAGACAGGGTCAAGCGAGAGAGAGAGACGGGTTCGAGCGAGCGAGAGAGAGAGAGACGGTGTCAAGCGAGAGAGAGAGAGGTACAGGGTCGAGAGAGAGAGAGACAGATGGGATCGAGCAAGAGAGAGAGAGAAGGAGGTTGAGCGAGAGAGACACGGTCGAGCGAGAGAGAGAGAGAGAAAAGGGGTCGAGCGAGAGAGAGAGAGAAGGGGTCGAGCGAGAGAGAGACTGAGACGGGGTCGAACGAGAGAGAGAGAGACGGGGTCGAGCGATAGAGAGAGAGACGGGGTCGAGCGAGAAAGA
>NW_027597651.1:0-71166 GCF_964194155.1 Cetorhinus maximus
CTTCACGCGATATCGTTGGACTCTCATCCTCCCACCCTACCTGCTCCCTCTGCCCCCTGTAACCCTCGCCATTCCCTGATACCTCAGTTTGCACCCCAGGAATCCACAAATGACTCCACCGACCCCTCCCTGTTAACCCTCCACACCTCAACATCCCCCACCCCACCCCCAATGCCCCTTCACACCCTTGACATCCTACAATGCCCCTTCAGACATGCACATAACCAACCCCACCCCTGCTTGGAACCCACCACGGCCCTTCCCACCCTCCCACTCCAATCCATCTGCTGTCTTGCAAGACCCTTCTAATACCCTTTCCCCAGCACTCCCAACCACCCATGCCCCTCTCCACGGCCAAACTGCCGCACCACCTCTTCATTCCTCTCCTACCCATCTTTCAACCCTGACCACAACCCCCCCAACCTAACAGACCCTCGCTGCCCATCTCCTGCTGCCTTCCACCTGCAGCTGGACAACCCGATCCTAAACAAAGTCCCTGGAAGAAGGTGCAATCCCCTGGCAAAGTCCCTGGAGGATGGTCTGATCCCCTGGCGAAGTCCCTGGAGGATGGTCCGATCCCATGCCAAAATCCCTGGAGGATGGTCCGATCCCATGCCAAAGTCCCTGGAGCATGGTCCGATCCCATGCCAAAGTCCCTGGAGGATGGTCCGATCCCATGCCAAAGTCCCTGGAGGATGTTCTGATCCCATGATGGTCCCTGGAAGACAGTCCGTGCCTTGGTGAAGTTGCTGTGTTGAGGACAACCGCCTCCTGGAAGCTGCTTCTCAGAGATCCATGTGGTTGAAACCCCACCCAGCCAGTTTTTTTTTTAATGCTGCACGTTGTGTTCCAGGGTCCAGTTGCTGGAGGCTTCCATCTTCTCCTCGGATCTCTACGAGCTGCCCAAGGCCTTAAGGCAAAACCCGTCATTTGCACATCACATTGGTCCAGACGTGTGGTGAACCAGCATGATTTCCCGCTGGCATCGCTTATGATCAGGCGCAGCGGGATGATTCCAGTTGGGTCTTCATGTGCATCCCTTTAGCTGGATGCAAATCGGTTTCACGCCGTCCTCTGGCAGGAATCTCGACCTGCCATGGTGGACACTAGCGGAAGATCCGTCATCATTTCACACCGACGTGAAAGCAATTTTTGGACCTCCTGCCAAATTCTCCCACCACACCCGCCATTAAACCCACTGACGGGAGAACTTCGCCTTCTGTTTCTCTCTCCGTATCTTGCTGACTATTTCCAGAATTTTGTGTTTTAATTTAAAATTAACATTTGCCTTTATCTGGCTGCCATTAATTTCGCCATCAGGTATTAACTGACCCAAAGAAGAATTGCTCATATCCCTTCATCACTAGCAATCAATGTTTTAATTCCTATGGATGATCTCTGAACTAACTGGATTTTCAGCAGCTCCGAGTGACATGCCCTTTGAACAGCTCTGTCAAGCATCAGTTCTGATTCAATTTTCAATGTCCATGATAGATCTTTGTAGCAATCCCAATCAGAATTTGGTTCTAAACTTGCTCCTTTTTGGGTGATTCAGTGCTTAACCAGCTCTTCAAATTCCAACAAATTATGTTTTTTTGAATACACTGGTGGAAGAGTGCCATTTTTAAATTTATTCAATTAAAATTTCCCAAATTGGAGGATGCTTTAAGTACTCTGTTGCACTTATAAATGGAATACAAGAAAAATCCAATTGTCTGACAAGCAATCAGAGTGTTATTGCTAGTCTCTATTGCTGTCAGAATCTTTCTGTTTTATTGATACTAAGAAGGCCAGTGTTCCCCTGAACCTTCCTCTCATTTCTTTTAAACTCCAAACAAGCTGTCCTGTCCACCCACTCTCAATTCTAAATGCTGATCTTCCACCCTACATCCGCATTGCACTTAATTCAAGAAGCACGGCACAGGATCCCGCTCAAACACTTTCTTTCCAGAACCTGTAACTAGAATTCTTCTCTCAGTCGTTCCATACTACACAATCCTCAAGCTTGGTGTCATCCAATGATTAGTTTGTGCTCCTCTCGATATAACGTTATTAGTGCCTGTATTACGCGATTTAAACCTCCATCTTGGTCTTTAAAGGATAAAACATCTCTTCCAATAACTCTAACATAAATAATCTGATCTTTTGATCATACATCATCATTTGTCATTTTAATTTGACCAATTTCCCCATGTTCAACTATTCCCTACGGACATGGTTTACAGCAATGTAAACTGTTATCTGTCAGAAGTGATAATAATTGAAATAATGTTTTACTGTTGAAAATAGAGGCATATAGTAATTTTAAATAGCAAGTCAATCCAAATAACTTCATGCTTGAGATGACGCAAAGCATCATGGCAAGTTGTTTTGTGAAGCTGAGTAACAGTGCTGGTAAAGGAAACTGCATGTAGCTCACCAAATGTTAAAAATATTGTACACTTCCAACAATGTGTTGCCATGTTTATCAAATTGTTCATCAAAATGCAAATCTCTTGAAGTACAATCAATACAGTGCAGTTCTAGCCCAGTGTACTACAGAAGATTCACCAGAATGCCTTGTTAGGGTACTGCACCATCTCCAATCATTCCAGGACAAGGAGTCTAAGCTGCAGAAAATTTCACACAAATGCACTGAAATTCTTTCTTTCTTTAGACCAGCTAAGAACCGAATGCAAAAAACTACCTACTTAATGGATTTTCAACATTAAAACTGGACAATTTCAGCCAAACACATATTAGAAACTTGATTTTTCTGAAATTGGCATCTAAGCAGTTTGCCTTGATAACTAATAAGCAAGAATTTACCAAGTTAGAACTGGAGTATAATTCCATTGTTTGTCATGGGAAAACTACTGTCTGTAGATTGTAACTACGTCCACTTATGTTAACAATATGGAGGCAAAGTCATTGGTGCAACCACATTGAGAGTACAGTGTTGTTTCCCACAGTACAGAAAGGATAAAGAGAGCAAAGAGTGATTGAGGGGCTGGAAGGTTTGAACTATACAGAGTGATTATGTAAATTGAGCATGTTTTCATGGATAAAAAAACCGAAAGATGATGTAACTGCTGCTTTTAAGATTCTAAAAAAGACGTTAGGTAATGTAGACCATAACGAGCAATTTCACCTTGTCCAAACAGTAAAAACACGGCCTGTACTTGAAAGAGTGTTAGATTCAAAACTAATCTGTGGGAGCAATTGGTCAATCAATGGAACAGATTCCGTAGATATAGTGGTTTAGTTAGTGTGGAATAGTTAGTATTGAATTATTCAATCAAAAGTCAATAGATTTATTTCAGAAAATGACATTTTGGGATACAGTATATGGGTAATTTGAAGCACGATTTGTGATAAATGTAGTTTGCTTCGTAAGAAGGTAACTTTAGACCTACAGTTCTCAAATATCTCCACCACTGGGGTTTTTCTTGTGTCATGTCTGGGTCTGTTCTAAATTAAGCAATAGAAATTGATTACTATGATGAGTCATCAACTTCATTAATATCGTATCATGTGATAACCAGAGTGATAGAAGGAGAACTAGATGAATATTGGTCTTTTTCATCTCATAATTTTTACATTTCTATTTTTAGTTACCCTCAGAAGGTGATGGTAGTGGGCCATCCTCTCATAATGAACAAGACTACTTTGGGAACAGGGATTTACCATGCTAATTAAGCAGAATATGAATATGCTTTTTAAAAAAATGCACTGGCTTTACAGTTAAGTTGCCATTTGATTCAAGTCACTTTTTAGTAATTAAATTTCAATTGTCAGCATACTAAACCACAACTTTTTAAATCTCTAACTTGAGAGCTAAATGGGGTTTAAATTTAAAATATTATGTTAAAAACAGATTTTTGGTTAAGGCCACAAAAATTGTCAGTGGTATTTGGAGAATGCAATTAAAATTCTATAATTAACATTCACAACACTGTGATAGTCAGGCCTAGCCCTGCCCTTGACTCCAAATGATTCAGTATCAATGATCAGAATATAACATCACAATTTCAGCTAGATTTCCCTTCACTCTTAATTTACACAATGTAAAAATGGGCAAAGTTTCTTCCACATTAAGTGTAACAAAATTGTAAATCTTTTCTTTATAAATGGAAATCTTTCACTAATGTGTTTTAAATTAAGACTACAACTGGGTGAGTCTGAAGGCTGCTGTTGTACTACCAAAATGTAAAGTGATGAAGGTTAATAACATAGTGAGGTGGATCATTATACTATATTCAGACATTTAGTAAAATGTATTGCTGCAGATTAATAATTTACAGTAAATCGGTGGAACACTGTGTTCTATGTGGAATATACAATGCATTATTACTAAATAACTTAAGAACCACTCACCAATAAAAGAAGAAATTTTACAATTTAAGACCGAGATAGATAGGTTCTTGATTGGTAAGGGGATCAAAGGTTATGGGGAGAAGGCGGGAGAATGGGGTTGAGAAACTTATCAGCCATGATTGAATGGTGGAGCAGACTCGATGGGCCGAATGGCCTAATTTCTGCTCCTATGTCTTATGGTCTAATTAGAATGTATAACAGCCTCATGAAATATGTAAAAGAGAACTGTGAAAGTTCGCTATTTGGGAAAAGACTTACCAAGGAACTATGAATAGGTATTTCATGAAATTTCCATTGCAAAACCTCCATAATCAACATGAAAATGAATTTGCTAAATATAATTCAAGGTGATTTTCCAAAGTAGGTGGTGCAAGTTTTGAAAGCAACCAATTTCTAAAATTCGAATATTTAACTGCGAAAAGCCCTCCTACCATTCTGAATTGTCATTTAAAGTTGGGACAAACCACAAAAGGGAACTTTATTTGTTGGCTTGTGTTTATGATTTGAAGATAATCAAATTCAATTATAGGTCAAATTACAAATTCTTGTCACTCGGTAAATTCTTGTTTATTTTTCAAGAAATACATTTTTAACAATTTAGGCTTAATTGACTTTTTCGGGAAAAACCAGAACCTTGGATGAAGTGAACATTATATTTACTTGTTAGGCACAGTAACATCCATTGCTACTTTCTTGCTCACAGCCGAGGAGGTTTTACTTCATTGGGAATCAAACCCCGCCCATTCCAGGCTGCAGCTGCCCGCCTGGATCGAGCTCTTGATTCGCCATCCGCCCGCCAATCACCTCATCCCGCCTATTGTCGGCATCAGAGTCATGCGAGTCTCAGAGCGAAGCTGTCAATCAACAGGCGGCCGGCCAATCAGAGCGAGGAGCCCGCCCCCACCCGAGACGTCAACAATCAATTCCCCCCAACCCCCCCCCCCCCCAACCCACCACTCTCTCTCGCGCGAAAGGCCTTCGCAACCTCACGTCAACCGGGCCGAGGGAGGACAGGACAAAGCAGGAGGGCCTGCCTGGCAAAAGAACGGCCCACTCAACCAACTTCACCCCAACGCCGCGCCCGCCGCTTTTATTTATTGAAGCGTCCGAATGGAGAGTGAACGGGCACCGTCTGTCGCTGCCCTCCCTCCCGCCCTCGCCTACCTGTCAGCTTCCCTTCACCTGAGAGCTCGCATCGTCAGGGCCCCCCAACAACCGCGTCGACGTCATACGTTCACGTGACCGCAGCCGCACGCACTCTGTGTAAACAAACGGGCCGGAGTGGCGCGCATGCGCGTCCACCCCCCCCCCCCCCCCCCCCCCCACAGGTTGACTCTGTCCCACTCTTGTGTGCTAATATATGCTGTGTGTATATTGTATTGCAAACCTCATCAAAGGTATCGAGTTGGTCATGCACATAAGGTTATATCTGCAGCACCTAAAATGCTGCACAGCCATGGGGTCTGTCACTTTTTACCAGCATTAGTAAAATAAAGACTTGCATTTATATGGCGCCTTTCTTGACTTCACACATTTTATTTACATGTGATGCAAACAGGAAGGGAGTGTTTGGGAAAAAGAGGCAATGCCAGGCAAAACACCTGGAAAATGCACACAAGGAAGACCCAGGATGGCATGGATGGATAATATCAGAACGTGGACTGGCCCCTCTATGGGAGAGGTAGTGAGGGCAGCGGAGAATAGAAATCGGTAGATAAGGATTGTTCATAGGGCAGCCAACCCTCGGAACAAGGACAGATGAAAGACGAGGCAAGATGTGACCTCTGTTACGCATAGGAGGGGGTTTAATTTAAACAGCCCTGATTTCTCACCTCACAGCCCGTCCAGAAATGTGTTCTTTGATTTTTGATTTCCTCCTTTATCTGTGGTGGCTTATTTTCCCCAACTCCTCAGTTTTGGGAGTGATCCAATCCTCTATTAATAACCCCACAGCAAACTTGAGATAGGGTAAAATCAGAGGGTTAGGTTATTTTACACACACTCAAAACACAGGGAGGGGATGTCGCTATGTAACCCCGGTACATTCACACAATAAAAAAGGGATAAGGGAAAGAAAGAGTTACAGGGCAAAGACTGCACAAAAAAATAAGTATCATTGTTTCACGTGAGTCCAGTGTTATGACACAGCAGTTTGTAAAGACTGAGTTATTTAAAATCCCAAAGGGAAACATTAAACAACTATTATAACCTATATTTTCAATTGGTATGTTTTGAGTTTGCAGCTCTAAATTCAGGAATAAGAGCACCAGTTCTCGAGAGGTTTTTGTATCAAGCTAAATGAAACATTTATTACGTTACAACAAAGTAAACACATATGCATGTCTACAAATTACCACTATCATAACTTTTAACAAATTCCCAAATTAATCTCCACTAAGGCAAGAATAACCAATAGACTTAATCAGACACTAGGCAAAGCATTTTCACCCTACGAATTCCTTTCAATTTGTTCCTTCGCAGACGCAGTGGTAGGCTTACAGCTGCTTAGAACTTACATGCCTCTGCCCTGCACACACAAACTCCTTTCTGCTATACCCAGCCTTCCCCTTTGAATGTAAATTCTCATTGTATCACCATGCCCTTTGAACTCCACCTCTTCTAAAAAGAAAACGCCTTTCATAGTACCAATTTTATTAGTAATATAAACATTGCTTGGTGTCTCCTAGTTAGGTGCAAGATTTCATTCCTACTCTTAAATGCTCTATTCAACAAAATGCAAATGTACCCTCTACCTACTGTTTACATCTCAAAACTACCATACATCAAAGCACCCAGATCAACTGGCTTTAATCCAATTAACACACACACAGACTGAACCTCTATTTTTTTTTTTAAAATCCAATAATACTATATACATTAATATCTCTTCCTGACATTCCCATTCCTATTGAAAAATGAACCAACATAATTCGAAAAGACGGCTTTATTTTTTTAAACCCATTTCACACTATATCCTATACTTATTACACTATTACATTACCAGATTCATGCATTAACATAACTATATATACACAAGTCCTTGGTATCAATAGAAATCACTCCAGTTCAGTGTCCAGGTTTTTTTTTAAATGTCCAATTTTCCTTTAAGCTTCAAACACTTGATAACGCACCTGTGAACAGATTCTCTCTACCAGCAACATGTATAATCTGTAGATTAAATGGTTGTAATAATAGACTCCACCTAAAAAGCCTTGCACTTTTGTCTTGAAATTTGTCCAGAAACTTTAAAGGATTATGATCTGTATAAACAATTGTTTCTGATGAATTGTTTGCAACATAAATTTCAAAATGCTGCAATGCTAACAACAAACCCAAGGTCTCTTTTTCAATCATTGAATATCTTCTCTGTTGTACATTCAGCTTCTGTGAAAAATACCCTATCGGTTTTTCAATTCCAGTGTCATCTTCTTGTAAAAGTACAGCCGCAACGCCTATATCGCTTCAATTGTTTGGCATAATTGGGTTCTGCCAAAATTAGTGTCATAGTTAATACAGTTTTCAAACTATCAAATGACTTCTGACACTCCAGTGTTCATTGAAACTTCTTGTTCATTTTTAATAGTTCAGTCAGTGGAGCAACCACACAGCTAAAATTTGGTATAAATTTCCGGTAAAACCCACTCATGCCCAGAAATCTCAAAACTTCTCGTTTTGTTGTAGGCACTGGGAAATCCATGATAACCTTGATTTTTGCATCTCTCTGAGCCACCTTACCATGTCCAATGGTCTGGCCTAGATACATAACTTGCGTTTTTGCAAATTCATTTTTAGCCAAGTTCATCACCAAATTAGCTTCTTGTAATCGAGTAAATAATTTTTCCAGATGCTGTAAATGCTCCTCCCACGCCTGACTGAAAACAATTAGATCATCAATATAAACAGCACAATTGCTTAGACCCTAAAATTAGTTTGTTTGTCAGTCATTGAAATGTCACAGGTGCATTCTTCATACCAAATGGCATGACTTTAAACTGATATAGTCTACTTGGCGTTCCGAAAGCTGATATCTCCTTTCCTCTCTCCAACAACGCTACCTGCCAATATCCTTTCAGCAAGTCAATCTTTGTGATAAATTTTGATTGTCCCACTTTCTCAATGCAATGCTCCAACTATGGTATAGGATATGAATCCGCTTTTTTCACTGCATTCACCTCTCGATAGTCCACACAGTCTTTGAGTTCCATCTGGTTTCGGTACCAGTTCAATAGGCGAACTCCAGTTACTGCAACTAGACTCAATTATATCATTTTGAAGCATGAAATCAATTTCTTTTTGTATTTGTGATAACTTTGCCGGATTTAATCTACAAGTTTGCTGCCTTATTGAAGGTGACATTTCTATACATACATCACGTAAAACTAAATTTGTCTTTCCCAACTTATTTCCACAAATAGGTTTGTGTGACTGCAATAGCTTTTCCAAATCACTTTGACACTTGCTTGGAAGGTAACTCAATATTTCATTTAAATTTTCAAGCATCCCCTCATTATCCAATTTGATTAGAGGAAAATCACTTTCAGTGTCCTGCACTCCTACCTGTTTCTCATCATCCACCATCACTAACACCTCTCTTTATTCCTCTACCTGTCAAAGAATTTTTTAAGCATATTAACATGACATACCCTCTGCTTCTTTCTGCTGTCTGGAGTATTTATTAAATAAGTTACTTCACTCAATTTTTTTTCAATCCTGTAAGACCCACTAAATCTTGCATTTAATGAATCATCTAATACTGGTAACAAAACTAGTACTTTCTCACCAGAAGCAAAACTGTGAGTTTTAGCTTTCTTATCAGCCTTCACTTTCATCCTTGCTCCAGTGTCTTTAAATGTTCCCTAGCCAACCCACATGCTCTATTCAATCTTCTCCTGAAATTTGATACGTAATCCAGGAGAATAGTTTCTGAATTTTGCCCCACCAATTTCTCATGAATCAATTTCAGTGGTCCCCTTACCTCATGACCATAAACTAGTTCAAAAGGGCTAAAACCAGTCTGTGCATTATGAGCATCTCTAATAGCAAATAACAAAAATGGAATTCCTGCATCTCAATCCTGTGGATAATCCTGACAGTATGCTCTCATGATAGTTTTTAAAGTTTGATGCCATCTTTCCAAAGCTCCTTGTGACTCCGGATGATAAGCTGTTGACTTAAACTATTTTATCCCCAAACTGTTCATTACTTCCTTAAACAGCTGTGTCATGACATGACCCCTGATCTGGTTGTATTTCCTTAAGTAAACCATATCTTGTAAAGAATTTAATTAACTCCTCCACAATCCTCTTAGTTATAATATTTCTTAAAGGTGTCGCTTCAAGAAACTTGGTAGACACATCCATTATTGTCAGTTAAGTACTGATTTCCACTTTTAGTCTTAGGGAGGGGTCCTACACAATCAATCATGACCCTTGTAAAAGGTTCTTCAAACGCTGGTATTGGGATTAAAGGCACCAGCTTAAGCACTGCTTGAGATTTTCCTGTTACTTGACATATATGACAGGTTCTGCAGAATTTTACTACATCCCTATGCAACCCTAGCCCAAAAACACCTCGGTATCTTTTCCTGCGTTTTCCTAATTCCTAAATGTCGCCCCATTGGAATTTCATGAGCAATCCTCAGAATCTAATTCCTATGCCCTAATGGGATAACAACCTGATGCACCTCCCTTTGGCTTTCATTTGCTGAGACGTGATCTGATCTCCATTTTCTCATTAAAATATCTCCCTGAGGTAATAACATACTGGAATACGTTTTACTTCTGTTTCTGAATAAGCTTTCTGATATAACTGTTTTAATTGCAAATCATTTTTCTCTAACTCCACTAACCTCCTTCAGTTAAACACTTCAGCTGAATTGTGTGTAGTCGTTCCTCCTGAAAAATGTTATCAAATACAGTGCCAGCTAATTGGATTTTGACACCCTTCCCACTTTTTATCCTTTTCCAATTTGAAAGGGTGATGAAAAAAAGATTTAGCACTATGAACTAACTCATAATCATCAGCTATCTCTGCTGCTTGTCTTACAGAATCAAACCTCTGTTCTTCTACATGAGTTCCCACTACCAAAGGAATTGAATCTTTAAATTCCTCCAAAAAATTTCTTCCCTAAGAGCTGCATACTTTGTCTCTATTTTTAATGCCCGTATCCACCGGTCAAAATTACTTTGTTTTACTCTTTCAAACTCAATATAAGTTTGCCCAGGCCATTTTCTCACATTCCTAAATTTCTGCCTGTATGATTCAGGAACCAACTCATATGCACTCAGAATAGCCTTTTTCACGATATCATAATTCACCGACATTTCTTCTGACAGAGGTGCATATACCTCATGCACTCTGCCCACCAACTTAGACTGTAATAATAATGTTCAGTTTTCTTGTGGCCATTTCATCTGTTTAGCCAGCTTCTCAAATGAAATAAAGAATGCTTCAACGTTTTTTTCCTCAAACATTGGAAGAGCTTGTACAAATTTAAACATCTCCCCACTGGATTCTACTCTGGAGATAAGTCCTTCCTCACCTCTTGGCATTTTTTTTTAACTGCCAACATTTTCAGTTGGAATTCTCTCTCTCTCTCTCTTTTTCACTTTCCTCCTTCTATATCTTCACAATTTCTAATTCCCCTGTTTTCCTACTCCCATCTGCCTTTCTACCTGTTCCCTTTGAAATGCCCATTCTCTTTCCTTTGCTTCTAATTCAAGTTTTTTCAGTTTCTTTGCTTGTTCAGATTTAAGTATCTTCATTTGTAAATGAAGTCTCACTACCTCCAGTAGTGACTCACTAGTGTCAGGTTTCATTTCCAACCGTAGATGCTGTGCAACACTTCTGATTATATCTGATTTCCTAGCCCCCGCAGGTAACCCCAATTTTAACATCTGCCAACTCTGTTAACTTACTCTTGGTTATTTGTTGCAATCCAACCAGAGTTATACCTTCTACACCCAGACAAGTCTTAGCAATTGCCAAAGCCATCTTGCAGTCTCATCACTTCTAAAATACCTCACCAACTCCTGAAGTCAAAGTGCTTCTTGTACTCGTAACCTTAAGGGGAGAATTTTCTCCCCATTGGGGAGGTGGGTAGTTGGGCGGGAGCAGACACGCAGCCAATCACTGCCCAAGATTTTACGTGCGCCGCCATTTTACGTGGGAGGGCCAATTAAGGCCCGTCCAGTGTGACACGCACCCGGAAGTGCTGAGCGCTACCTGTGCGGGCGGGGGGAGTAGGCTGAGTTGGGGCCTGCACTCTTTCGCGCATGTATGAGTTTGAGTTTCAAAAATTTTAAAGAAAAAAAAATTTAGGACATGTCCCTTCATGTGAAAGTGTCACATGAGCTGGGACATGTCCATGAATTTTAGTGAAAATCTTTATTTCACTTATAAATCATTCATGAAACCTCGTCCCAACTCCGGTGCGTGCCTGTCGAACTGAAAATCGGAATGACGCGCGGTGATGTTGGGATGCACGCCCGACGTCACTGCGCGTCATTTTATGTGTCAGCGAGCAGGCCCCGCCCCCACTCGCCAAGCTGAAGATTCTGGCCTAAGATTCACCAATTCCAAACCAGTCAAGGAATTATAAATTTTATCCCACCAAAACCCACAATTGTTATGACACAGCAGTTGGTAAAGGCTGAGTTATTTAAAATTCCAGAGGGAAACTTGAAACAACTGTCATAACCTATATTTTCAATTGGTATGTTTTGAGTTGCAGCCCTAAATTCAGGAAGATGACCACCAGCTCTTGAGAGGTTTTTGTATCAAACTAAATGAAACATTTATTAAGTTATAACAAAGTAAATACATACAAATGGCTACAAATCACTATTATCATAACTTTTAACACATTCTCAAATTAATCTCCACTAAGGCAACAATGACCAATAGACTTAACCAGACACCAGGCAAAACATTTTCCCCTTATGAATTCAAAATTAGGTTCCTTTCAATTTGTTCCTTCACAGACATAGTGGTAGATTTTTCCCCTTTGAATGTAAATTCTCATTGTATCACCAGGCCCTTTGAACTCCACCTATAGCCTGGAGTCCTGTTATCTCTTCTGAGGTTAAAAAGCAGACTGATGGTGGAATCCGAAAGCTGAATAATTAAAGCAATCCAAACAGCTTAAATCTTGGTCATGCGACAGGTTGGTTTTGGGTAGAGCTATTCAGCTAACGAGGCCCCTTGTTAAAATAACGATGGAGGGAATTAGTGCTGACAACCATCCCTGATTTTCACAGGAGTCTCCAGAAAGGAAATTTTCCTGGACTCTCAACAAGTGACTCAAGAGATTAACACATCTAATGATATCCTGCCGGGGGAAGGGGCGAGGATGAAATGGGTGTGGGTAGGGGTTAATTTTGTGATTACCTGCTTGCAAAGGAAGAGTGGTAAGTGCTCCAAAAAGATTGAGGTATGGCTTACTGTCCTGTTCCTGTCGACAGTGTGGCCAGTCCTATCGTCGCAAGTCTGCACTGCTGGATGTCTGTAATATACACCAGGGTCAGATAGTACTTCTTTTAATAAGCAAATGATGAATCTATAGCATACATCAGACCCTGGGTTCATATTATGTAAAATTTATAGCGATTTGACCCAACAGATCCATGCCAGTTTTTATGATTTACATGAGCTTCCTCCCACCATAATTCATCTAACTCGATCAGCATCTCCTTCTAATCCATTCTCCCTCATGCACTTTAGGTCCTGTCTGGGTAGAATGTGCCCCGTGCACATTCTACACAGTGTCAGCTGACAGTTCAGCTGAAGAGAGCCCAAAAGGTAAGTGTTTCTTATTGCGGGAGGAGTATTCCTTAGGCCTCAACCAAAACCACTCCCATAGCATTTTGCTTTAAGTTTAGTGAAATTAAATGAGTTAGTGTGGCTAAACAGACTATAAGTCGTTCCAAAGCAACATCGTTACTTGTTAAAATATTTAGCAAGCTGCTTAGGAAGAATCAGAATTCTGTCTGCCACTACTCATGTTAAAATGTGTGAAAAGCACTTGAAAAAAATATGCGCGTTGTTAGATACAGAACGTAGTTAGCCCAGCAGCCAAAGCATTGACAACTGGAAACACTTGGAACTGGTCATTTGAGAACGTAACAGGAAGCTAATGACAAAGAAGGACTTGATGAGAAGGATGAACCACCCATGGTTAACAAAGGTGGTCAAGGAGAATATCCAATCAAAAACTAAGGCGTACAAAGTGGCAAAAACTAGTGGTAGGCCAGAGGATTGGGAATTTTTTCTCGAGCAGTGGATGACTAAAATGCTAATACAGAGGGAGAAAATTGATTATGAAAGTAAATTGGCAAGAAATATAAAAACAAACAGCAAGAGCTTCTATGGGTATATAAAAAGAGAGTGGCTAAAGTGAGCGTGGGATCCTTGGAGGATGTGACTTGAGAATGGTTAAGGGGGAACAGGGAAATGGCAGATAATTTAAACCAATATTTCGCATCGGTCTTCACGGTGGAGGACGCTATAAACATCCCAAAGATATCAAATAAGCAAGGAGCTAATGGGGGGAAAGATCTTGTAACAATTTCTATCATGAGGGACAGGGTCAAAATATTCCAGAACTCACTGGATTCCGGGAGGGTCCCAGCAGATTGGAAAACCGCTAATGTGTCTCCCCTGTTCAAGAAGGGAGGGAGATAAAAAGCAGGAAACTATAGGACAGTCAGCCTAACATCTGTCTTTGGGAAAATGCTAGAGTCCATTATCAAGGAAGAAATTGCAGGACATTTAGAAAAGCTTAACGCAATCAAACAGAGTCAACATGGTTTTGTGAAAGGGAAATCATGTTTGACAAATTTGCTAGAGTTTTTTGAGAATATAACAGAATATAACAAGCAGTATATATGTAGTAGATGTAGTGTATTTGGATTTCCAGAAGGCATTTGATAAGGTGCCACATAAAAGGTTATTGTACAAGATAGGAGCTCACAGTATTGGGGTTAATGTATTAGCATGGATTGAGGATTGGGTAACACACAGAAGACAGAGAGTCGGGATTAATGAGTCTTTTCAAGTTGGAAAGACGTAACTAGTGGAGTGCCACAAAAATCAGTCCTACGGCCTCAATTATTTGCTGTCTATATTAATGACTTGGAGGAGGGAGCAGAATGTAATGTATCCAAATTAGCTGATGATACAAAAATAGGTGAGAGGGCATGTTGTGATGAGGACATAAGGAATCTGCAAGAGAATATAGATAGGCTGAGTGAGTTGGCAAAAACTAGACAAATGGAGTTTAATTTAGGAAAGTGTGAGGTCATGCACTTTGGTAGGAAGAATGAAAAGGCAGACTATTATTTAAATGGAGAGAGACTCCAAAAAAGTGCAGCACAGAGGGATCTGGGTGTTCCTGTGCATGAAACACAAAAAGTTAGCATGCAGGTGCAGCAGGTAATTAAGAAGGCAAATGGAATTTTGGCCTGTATTGCTAGGGGGTTGGAGTTTAAAAATAGGGAAGCCTTGTTACAACTGTACAGGGTGTTGGTGAGGCCACATCTAGAGTACTGTGTACAGTTTTGGTCCCCGTATTTAAGAAAGAATATATAGGCATTGGAGGCAGTTCAAAAGAGATTCACTAAGCTGCATCCTGGGATGAAGGGGTTGACTTATCAAGAACAGCTAAACAGATTAGGCCTTTATTCATTAGAGTTCAGAAGAATGAGGGGTGATCTTATTGAAACGTACAAGATTCTGAGGGGGCTTGACAGGGTAGATGTTGAGAAGATGTTTCCACTAGTGGAGGAAACTCGAACTAGGGGACATAGTTACAGAATAAGGGGATACTCATTTAAAACAGAGATGTGAAGGAATTTCTTCTCTCAGAAGGTAGTGAATGTCTGGAATTCTCTACCCCAGAGAATTGTGGAGGCTAGATCACTGAAAGTATTTAAAGAGGAGGTAGATAGATTTTTGAAATATTGGGGAGTTGAGGGCTATGAGGAACTGGCACGAAAGAGGAGTTGAGGCCTGGGGCAGATCAGCCATGATCTTATTGAATGGCAGGGCAGGGTTGAGGGGCCAAATGGCCTACTCCTGCTCCTATTTCTTATGTTCTTATGTATAGGGCTTTTGGATTTCTATATTTTCAAAGAGCTGGAATATAGAAACAAGTCATTTATTTGTTTATAATCACCTTGAGTGGTTTATTTAGTTTTAGTCTCCTCTGAGTTATTTTGCATTCCCTACCTGCGTCCAGACCTCTTCTAATGCTGCTTTGTCTCAAGATGAAGGTGAGTGCCCAAACCTACATTTTTAAGGAGGCACGGAGACCCATTATTACAACATTGGGAAGTATTCGCACAGTTCAGAAATGACCTGAGAGTTTGCACTGTCATGTGCCAAAAGGCCAAGGGAACTTGCCACATTACAAACCTGCCAGTTTATGCTTATTTGTGTTAAGGGGTCTTTTTTGCAAAACATTTTTTTCTTACTTGTGAAAAGAGAATTCAATTCATTTCAATGGGTTTTCAGGGGGTACAAATGTGTTTTCACTCACCCAGAAGTTTGGCCTTTACAGGAATGGATAATCCAATTGCCCACTGATGTTCCATCCACTTTCACTTTGTTTTAAGGAAAAGCTGAGTGAGCTGATTGCTGTCAGTCCTTGATAGTTTTGTAAAGGTAACTTAAAGATATCATCTATGGTCCTAGGGATGAAAGTGAGTCAGTTATTTATTGTATCTTTACAAAGATTTCAGTTTGTCATTCGGTAATGGTAGTTTTCCAGTTAAAAAGTGAACTGTAGCACTAAGTAAGCAAAGTCTAGCTATGCTATTATCTTCGAGAACATTAATAGGAAGAACTATTATTCTCTCCTGTGGAACATCTACTTATATAATAAATGGACTCTGTAACAATCAATTCAAAACAACATGCCTGGAAACAGCTGCAAATTACATTTTCACAAATGGAAAGGAGATAACTCTATCTAAGACTATCTCAAGGAGGTGGCGGAGAAGAACTGGATGTCAAACTGCATGAGGCCAAAATAAATCCGTCTGATAACAATTCGATGGATGAAAGATTGAGCAATTAGGAAGAGTGATTATCATGGAATCCAAAGTGATGCTGTAATAGCAGACCTTTATCTTCAAGATGTTGAACAATAATTTCATTCAGACGCTGATGCCCAGGAGGAATATAACGTTGATGGATCGATTGTCTTACAGAAGTGTTAAGCCTCCATCTTTATATAAAAATGATTGTTTTCAAGGGAGGTTTTCATTGTGAGAAGAATAATACTCTTTGTATGTTTGTTAAAGAAAAACAATAATTACAAACTGTTCTTTAAAGCAAACGATTATCTACGCACACCTGATCTTCTGGCTGAGGCATTCTCAGGATTTCAGGAGAGCAAACTTTAAACGAGGTGGCTGAATAATTTAATCTATTTTCCCATTTCTCATGTTCTGCTTAGATGCGTTGAAAAATTTTCAAAAAGTTTTTCTTGTCCATTTTAAACAAAAAAAAATTCTCTATGTTAAATTATGAGCATGTTGTAAAGGGGAGGTGCACTGCTCAAGTTATTATTTCCTGGGTTTTGAGGGCAGTGGTAAAGTGAACAAGAATATTTCTTGAGGATTTGCATTTATTTGTAAAAGGAGAGGTAACAAAACGTAAATAAGATGAAAAAATGGTACTGATGGGATAATGTTGAAAACTTCAAAGTACAACATCTATTAAAGACAGCATATCATTTTGGTATTATCACATTCTGCTTTCTGACCTTAATGCCACCATCAGCACCTCCTTTAGCCAGTATCACTATCATTAACACCCCTTTGTCCTTTTGACTTTGACATCTCTAGCAATCTCTCCTCAGCCTCCACCTATCACTGGCCTTCTATCCAGCTTCACCTGCTTCACCCCCTTAAACAGTACAAATTTCATTACATTTTTAATTCTCTTTAGCTCTGAAGAAGTTATATGGACTCGAAACATTAACTCTGTCTTTTTCTCTCCGCAGATGTGAGACCTGTTGAGTTTTTCCAGCATTTTCTGTTTTTGTTTCAGATTTCCAGCATCCGCAGTATTTTGCTTTTATATCATTTTGGACAGTGGTTTGACAGGTTAATCCTTCATTAATAACCATAAATAAAATAATAATACATTAACAACCCCAAATTAGAATGGTACCAAATCATTGTCATCAATGATATGATCACAGATTAACACTGGGATTGCCAAAGAAACCAGTATTAAAATAAAGAAAAATATTAATTTTCAGGAAAATACCATTCATTCACATTGGCACAAAACACTCAATATAAAACTTTTGTTTGTACCTGTTTAGTAATAGAGATGGAAAACACAGTGACCTGTCAATGGTTACAACACAAATGTTAAAGTTCGTTCTTAAAATGTTTTTTTCAGCTTCTTCCCTTGGTGTATTTCATATTTATTGATCGGCCAAAAAATATGTCATGAAAATATATAACTCCCCCTATATATCCCCACCCGCATACAAACACAAAGGGCAGAACATAATCGAAATGTGATTAAATTGAAAATGTTATGTTTTTGAAGCATATGGAACAACATAAATTATTGAAATACAAACAGAATGTTAGAAATACTCAACAGGTCAGATAAGGCATGAATCAGTATGGGAAATACACCAGTGTCTTATCCTTGATCAAAGATTTGGAATGGGAACGACTACAACAAACAAGGGAGAAAAACAGACTGGCCATCTTCTATAAAATGTGGAATGGACTGGTGGGAATTGACAGAAACAAGTACTTGGTGCCCTGCGGCGATGACAAAACACGAGGCAGCCATCCACACAATCTGCAAAGGCCGTTTGTTTCCAAGATAGTGTGTCAACAATCTTTCTTCCCAAGGACAATCCCACAGTGGAACAAGCTGCCTAGGCAAATAGTCACAGCTCCATCATTTGAAATCTTCAAGAGCCATCTTTAGATTATTTCCATTCAAAGGTTTTCATTCTCAAGACTACCATTTCAGTAGGCGATGCCAACACACAACAAAAGCAGAAGAAGCAGAGGCTTTGGACCTCTCTCAAAACTGTTGGAAGCGTGTGGAGACAATCACTGGACATCATTACTTGGCGAAGCGGGGATACATTGGACTATTTGCTAAAAGGACCGATTCCACGGAGAGTGCGATGCATGATAAGTATACAAGAGGAATGTCACTTTCTACGGTTAAAGTATAAGTTGCCTATTGCAGCGGTTCAAGAAGGCAGCTCACCACCACCTTCTCAAGGGCAATTAGGGATGGGCAATAAATGCTGGCCTAGCCAGTGATGCCCACATCCCACAAATGAATAAAAAATAAAAAAAATAAATAGGGTTTGTCAATATTGTATTTTTAGTCATTTGATAAAATAGAAGTTTTAAAATGTAAAATCTTGGCATGTCATTCTTTCAGCTCTTAACTGGAAGTTCAAATCTCTTTTTGAAAGTTATTAGTCTCTACGGAGATCATAACATAAACCTCAATCCATCCTAATATATCTCCCCAGTCCCATGAGCCGTACAAGTTTCAGGTTTGACACTTACTCTGAATCTGATTTCAGCTGAGGTGGCATTTGTGAAAGTGTATTTTGGAGAGGAATTCCTCCATGGACACCTGTTAGCTTTATGTAGGCTTTTCCAGATTGAGAAGTTTTGATTCTGTTTAAGTCTTTGCATGAAGAATAAATAGAAATCTTATATCTAAAGAAGTACTATTACAGTAAAGATATTGATTTGAACACAAATGTTCTGCCGTCTCAGATAGCCCAGATAAATTCATACTGTGTTCAGGAATGAACAGGCAACCCTCTCCAATTTATTTTGACTATTGGTTCCACCGTGTGATCTGCCTTGTTTTCAGGAGTTGGCAGAATGACACTACTCTGGACTTCAATATTAACTACCAAGAAAGTTTCAAAACACTTATAGAACAAGCAAATAGCAAGAAAGAAAGAAAGAAAGAAATTCTACGCAAAAAGGATCTTTCACAACCTCAGGATGTCCCCAAGTGCTCCGTAGCCAATGAAGTACTTGTGAAGCATCATCACTCTTCTAATGTAAGGAAGAGCAGCACAGCAATTTATAATAACATATAGCTTAAACAACAATAATCTATTGGCTATTAAGGGCTTTTGTTATGTCCTATGAATGTACAGGGTGCTATATAAGTGCAATTTCTTTCTTTGTGATACTTACTAAACGAAGCTAATTCCTCAAGAATGAGAAAGAATTGGTAGTTCGCAATTATCATTTAAGTAACATTCTTTCATCATGGCCCCTTTTTCTCCCCCATTTATGAAAGCTATTTCTCTTCAAAAGCTTTCTGCCAGGCTCTGATTTGAATGAGGCAGCTTGGTAAACACATTGCAAAAGATTACGGGCTGAAATAACTTTCTGCCAATCAACTAAATTCATACGAGTCCCACAAGATGTTTGTATTTCATCTGAATGCTTTAGGTCCTCCTTTGGACAGCACCAAACAGTCTATCCAAATAAAATCTGCGAAAATGACTTTAAATTAAGGCGAGATATTCTTTTTGTAAGTGAAACTGGTAATTCACCCTTTTTGTGCCATGCTAAGTCTTAGACAAAGAAGCCTTCCTTTTGATACACCTGACAGCCATGGGAATATACGCCAGCGAGAATCAATATTTCAAAAGAGTAAGAAAGGGGCTATTGCAGTTTTAATTCTATGATTGCTGGCAATATTTGGATGCGCAAAATTATATGGAAAAATGCATATAAACTAATAATTATCTATTTTGTCAATAATTGCAGATGCAAATGGTTCATTTCCATTTCCTATCATCGCCTTCTGATCTCTCAGTGTAGTATCTTCTGCTATAGGTTCTGTTTAAAAAGATATATGAATTCTTTGTTCTTGCAGGGAGTTCTTTAAGAAGAAAGTGCCTGCAGGTGTGAACATTGCAATGATTGAATGTCAAGTTACAGCAGTTCAGGGGCTCCTTTGAGTGGCAATCAGCATATAGCTGCTTATCAGAGGGAATTTATTTCATTGAAAATCATTTCAACCATAAGACCATAAGACATAGGGGCAGAAGTAGGCCGTTTGACTCATTGATTCCGCTCTGGCATTCAATGAGATCATGGCTGATCTGATAATCCTCAACTCCACTTTCTTGCCTTTTCCCCATAGCCCTGGATTCCCTTACTGATTAAAAATCTGCCTATCTCAGCTTTGAATATACTGTATGACCCAGCCTCTACAGCCCTCTGCGGTAAAGAATTCCATAGACTCACCACCTTCTGAGAGAAGAAATTCCTCTTCAATTCTATTTTAAATGGGCGACCCCTTACTCTGAGATTATGCCCTCTGGTCCTAGACTCTCCCACAAGGGAAAACAACCTCTCAGCATCTACCCTGTCAAGCCCCCTCAGAATCTTATATGTTTCAATAAGGTCGCCTCTCATTCTTCTAAACTCCAATGAGTATAGGCCCAACCTACTCAATCTCTCCTCATAAGAAAATCTCCCCATACCCGGGATCAACCTAGTGAACCTTCTCTGGACTGCCTCCAATGCCAGTATATTTTTCCTTAGATAAGGGGACCAAAACTGTTCACAGTGTTCTAGGTGTAGTCTAACTAATGCCTTGTATAATTTTAGCAAGACTTCCCTATTTTTATACTCCATTCCCTTAAAATAAAGGCCAACATTCCATTTGCCTTCCCTATTACCTGCTGAACTTGTATGCTAGTCCTTTGAGATTCATGTACGAGGACCTCCAAATCCTTCTGTGCTGCAGCTTTTTTTAGCCTCTCTCCATTTAAATAATATTCAGCTCCTCTATTCTTTCTGCCAAAGTGCATCACCTCACATTTTCCCACATTATATTCCACCTGCCAAGTTTTTGCTCACTCACTTAACCTGTCTATGTCCCACTGTAGACTCTTTGTGTCATCCTCACCACTTGCCTTCCCAGTTATTTTTGTGTCATCTGCAAACTTGGCGATAATACATTCACTTTCCTCATCCAAGTCATTAATGTATATTGTAAATAATTTTGGCCCCAGCATTGATCCCTGTGGCACTCCACCAGTTACAGGTTGCCATCCTGAATATGCCCCCCTTATCTCAACTCCCTGTTTTCTATTAGTTAGCCAATCCTCTATCCATGCTAATACACTGTCCCCAACACCATGAGCTCTTATCTTATTAAGTAGCCTTATGTGCGGTACCTTATTGAACATCTTTTGGAAATCCAAATATATTACATCTACTGGTTCCGCTTTATCTATCCTGCTTGTTACCTCCTCAAAGAATTCTTCCAATGGGCTCCTTGGCAGTGCCCTCCTTGTTTCGAAGGACTACCAGAAGAAGAATGGCAGAACAGGGCCTGCACATTTCTTATGTTCTTGTGTTCAAAACTGAGCCATTGAAAGGTGATGAGAGGGCTTTAAACTAAATAGATCTGGGGAGGGTTCTGGAGAGGAGGTACGTAAGCTTACAAAGCAAAAGGATATGGTAGCATTGCAGGGCAGCTATTTAGGTGATGATACCCAGAGTGTGACAGGAAGGGACAGAGTGTACAAACATAGAAAAAAAGCAGCAAATAGGGTCAAAGGGGGAAAAAAATGGTAAAAAGGCAAACTTTATGGTTCTTTACTTAAATGCACATAGTAGTCAGAACAAAATAAATGAATTAATGGCAATTTTAGTAATTTTAAAAATTCTAGTAACCAATGTTGCTCCAGGTGCCTTAAGAAGCACCTTTGGGGCTTCATTATTACTTCACAATGCATGGAAAGTAGATTAACTCTCACATTGTAGTTCAATGAACCTCATCATCCAGAACAATCATTAATTTGAAGGTGCTAATAGCTGGCACACTTTCTATCAGTATTTTATAGGTTATAGTTATGTACTTAAAGCAATATCTGAAGATATATTCTTGCAATAGCCTGATGCTTGAAGATTTGAGCCTATCCTCAATTTAAGTAAAAAGCACAAATAATGAAAAAAGACTTTATCACCGAGTGGAAAGTGTCCAAACTGAATCATCATCCTTGAGCTGTTGATGAAGCCCAGTCCTTAAAAGATACACTCTCGCACCTCCTCTCAACCCCAGCACTCCACAGAAGACAGAGTACTGCATCATCACCTTTCAATGGCTGACCTTGGAACATAAGAAATGTGCAGGCCCTGTTCTGCTACTTTTCTCCTGGTAGTCCCTCGAAACGAGGAGGACACTGCCACAGAGCCCATTGGAAGAAACTAGGCATTACGTCTTTTAACATGGGGGTTGCATTGCAGCTACCACACAGTTCTGGCTGACCAGGAGAATTTCCTGCTCTTACTGTCTGCTATCGCTGTATTGGAAAGATTTTGTAGGTTGATAACCAATCTGTTTGGCCAAGTTCTGATGCATCTTTTGTGGCCATCAAGTCCTGGAGCGGGACTTGAACCCGGAGCATCTGGCCCTGCTGCCATTGCATGACAAGGCTTTCATGCTGTCATTCAATAAGATCATGGCTGCACCACAACTGCACTTTCTCATCCTATCCAGATACACTTTAATTCCCTTAGCATCCAGAAATCTATTGATCTCAGTCTTGAATATGTTCAGTGACTAACCGTCCCTCTAGGGTAGAGAATTTCAAAGATTTCATAGCTCTCTGAGTGAAGAAATTTCTTCTCATCTCTGTCCTACATGGCTGCCTCCTTAACTTGAAACAGCAACTCCGAGGGCAGAGTCTTTCGTTCGTCAGGCGGGTGTGTGCTTGACCTGAACGAGCATAAAATGAAAGCTGATAATGTCGGGTGAGCGTCTGGTTGACGGGCAGGCGAAAAAGCCGCCTTTGCATTTTTCGTGAACGGGCGGCTTGAGGTTTTGACCCGTCATTAAAAAAAATAAAAAATGTTCATACTAATTTCTAACATGTCCCTGATCGTGTGACAGGGGACATGTTTTTTTAACATCTTAAAATGCTTTATTTTTAATTTGTCATATCTTCATCTCTCTGAGGCAGCTCTGTGCCTCAGGGGAGCTTCTCCTGCACACAGTTGGGTGCAAGTGTGAACTTGCATGCTCGCCCTCCTCCCCACCCCACCCCACCCCCCCCACCGCCACCCTCCCCCCTTCACCACCACACAGGCAGCGCTGCAGCGCACGTTTCACGCCGGACAGGCCTTAATCGGCCTTCCAGCATGACATTGAAGTCCGGCCCCGATCGTGGGCGGCAGTCGGCTTCCCGACTGCCCCACCCCCCGCCGAGCTGGCCAGACGAGGGCAAAATTCTACCCTTAGTTCTAGACTCTCCAGCGAGGGGAAACAACCATTGAGCACCTACCTTGTCAAGCCCTCTAAGAATTCAGAAATTTCAATGCAAATTTTATATTTTCAGTGGCGGAATTAGTGGGCCGGTAAGGCACTAAATACAGCCAGGACTTTTCTCCCTGATTAAACGAGGTCTCTATTATGGAGAGAAGTATTTTTCATATAAAATACTTCCCCCACTGGATAGCACCTCATTTTTTGTGTTGACTTCTCTCTCTTTAACACTGGTAGAGAACCATCATCAAAGATTGTCCCTCACTGGTCACTTGGGTTAGCAGCTCAAATGGGGAAGTTAGTAATGGAAAACAGGCAGGAGTACCACTTTGTGGGAACACTGGTCATTACTCCTTGTGGAATAATTTCAGGGGATGGGGACCAATGACAAGGGAAGTGCCCACCTTAAATAGACAGACACTTCATACAGGTATCACCTGGGGAGAAAATGATTTTTTTTTAACTGACTCATTCATGGGATGTGGGCGTCGCTGGCTAGGCCAGCATTTATTGTCCATCCTACTTGCCCATGTATATCATTTCTGACATTTGTCAAGTAGGATGTTGTCACTAAAAGCCTCTGGCCGAAGAAAAATAATCTGCATTATTTCAGTCACCTATTGATCATTTTGCCTAGATTTTTTTCTACCCATACTTAGGGATTCACAAACCTTGTCACAATTATTCATCCTTCTTTTGGTTCTAGTTTGATTACAGATGGGTTGATGGGTTTTCCAATGGGAATTCTCTAACTGAGCGTTTGGAAGAGGAGGAGGACGACTGCATGTCAGGCAAGCCAGACTGTAGGAAAGCTGTTCTACACTCACCCACCAGAATACTAACAACCGCAACTACAGACAGGGATGGCCAACCCCTGCTTTGGTAGTTAATTAGTGTATGCAGAAGAACCTCTTCTCAAGAGAAGCTGAGATAACACACCCAATGGCATCAATGAAGACTTGATGAACTGTGATGTTAGATACTTCCTCAGAATTACCCCGATGACACAGCGTGTCACACTTTAAGTGGCGCTCTATGGAAAAAGGCACTAAGGGGTGATCAACAGGCATCAAATCCTGATTAGCAGGCATTGCTACGCCTACCTGGTAATATCTGTTGGAACACCCCTTGTAGTGTAAAGGAATAATGTTAAATATGTAAATAGACGGTCTACATAACCAGAGATGTAAGAAGAACAAAGAACAGGGTAAAAGTGAAGAGGGCACAGTAGCTGCCATTACTCAGTGTTCTCGCTTGTCAGGAAAAGGTTGCAATGGTGTGAAGAGTGCCCCGCCAAAAATGCAGAGTGCCACTCCTGTAAGAGGAGAGGGCATTTTAAACCTGTAAGCCATAAGAAAATGCCACTATACAGAAAGTCAAGGAGAAACCAATTATAACATGTAATATTCAAGAAATTGAAGATGAGATAGACAATGAAGTGTCATTCTTGGGAGAAATTCCAGGATCTGATGGGAACTATTGGAGCGCAGACATTATGGTCAACGGACATAAAACAAACTTCAGATTAGACTCCGAACCAAGAGTTTCAGTTCTTTCAGTGGCTAAAGCAAGAAACCTTCCAGCCATTGACCATACAACTCCATGGTCCAGGAGGCATTCAACTGAAGGCCAAGGGTACCTTCAAGATCAAGTTGACTGCTAAACTTTAGTACAAAGGAAGAAACTTTGTACATGATCCAAAACCAAGAGTGTTCACTGTTAAGCCGAAACTCTTGCACGGATCTACAACTCATCTAGAAAGTAGGCAGATTGGGAAGCCAAGACAACCCAAAAGAATTCAGGACGGAATTTCCAAACTTATTTAGAGGTCTGGGGAAGCTGAAAACAGCCTATCACATTACATTGGGACCAGATGCAAAACCAATGTGCTTGTTCACCCCAAGGAAAGTTCCACACCCATTTTTACAGAAGCTGAAACAAGAAGTTGAGTCAATGCTGCACAGGGAGTCATCTCACCTGTAACCAAACCAATAAGATGGTGTTCAGGCATGGTTCCAGTACCGAAACCAAATGGCTCAATACAAATCTAAGTTGACTTCACACAGTTAAACAAAGCAGTGGACAGGGACATCTGCTTAATGGCATCTGTGGGTGAGAGCCTGGGAAAGCTAGCGAAAAGCATAATTTTTACAAAACTGGATGCAAACAGTAGTTCCTGACAACTACCTTTGGATGAGGAACTACTAACTACATTCATCACACCATTTGGAAGATATTGCTTCAATCGACTACCTTTTAGAATTACATCGGCACCAGAGAGTTTTCAGAGGATGACAGGCATTTTAGAAGGATTAGAAAGGGTCATCTAGCCACATGGATGACATCCTGATCCGTGGGTTCATAATATCAGAGCATGATCCAAGGGCGAGTGCAGTGTTGCAATGCTTGCAAGAAGCAGGATTGACTCTCAATAATAAATGTGAGCTCTCATAACCAACCATTACATTCCTGGAACACATTGCTCATGCATCAGGCATCAGGGCTGATTGCCAAAAGACTAAGGCCATCAAAGATTTCCCACCATGTCGCAATGTTAGGAGCTCCAGGACTTCATGGTGATGGTCAATCAAGTGCGGATATTCCTAACTAATCTGGCACATATAAATGAACCAATGCGACAATTGCTTAGGCAAGTCCAAGTATGGTGTTGGGAAGAACATCAACAAATTTCATTCCAGAAGACAAAAGAGATGCTCATTTTACCAGACATATTGGCTCACGATGATCTGGAACTGCCCTCGATAGTTGCTGCGGATGCATCAGTGACTGGACTAGGGGTAGTTCTCTTTCAAATCCAGAAAGATGAGAAATGCAGATCAGTGTATTATGCATTTCGATCATTGACTGAAATGGCAAAGATGCGCTGTAATTGAAAAAGAGGCATTAGCAGCCACATGGGCCTGGGAGAAGTTTGACCACGATGTCTTAGGCCTGCAGTTTACCATTGAAACAGATCACAAATCATTGGTTACGCTATTAAATATTAAAGAATTATCAAGGGTGCTGTCAAGAGTCCAGAGATTCAGGTTGACACTCATGAGATTCGATGCCACAACCAAATACGTTCAAGGAAAACAACAGAAGACACATTGTCACACATTCCTGTTGAAAAGCCTGAATAAAAGGACATAAATTTCATCGAAGATGTCGTGTCCTATATCTCATTGACCACAAAATTTCTACCAGCAACAACAGAGGCTAAATGAAATTCATAAGGCACAAAAAGCCAGTGAATAATGTACTAAAATTAGGGAATACTGCATAAAAAGTTGACCAGAATATGTTCCAAATAATCTCATCCTAAAAAAACACTTTGAGCAACGAAGACATGTCAGTGTTGTTGATGACTTCCTGGGCAGAATTTTGCTGTCGGCGAGCAGGGGGCGGGGCCTGCTTGCTGACACGTAAGATGACGCGGGATGATGTCGGGCGGAACCCCTGACGTCATCCCGCCCCATTTAAATTTTCAGGAAGGCGGGGGCTCAGCAAAATCAGCTGCGGGCCCGCCGACCTGTCAATGGCCAATTGAGGCCATTGACAGGACCATTTAAACAATTAAAGGACCTGCCCGTCCAACCTTAAGGTTGGCGGGCAGGACAGGAACCCCGGCGGCAAATAGATAAAACATGAAACCTCATCCACCGGTGGGATGAGGTTTCATGCAGGGTGTTGAAAAGTTTAATAAAGTTATAGTGTAAATTATGAACATGTCCCATCTCATGTGACATTGTGACATGAGGGGAACATGTTAGGGAATTTTTTTTTCTATTTTTAATCTTTTTCAAAGTGTCAGCGATCTCCCTGAGGCAGCACTTAGGCTCAGGGAGAATCCCCCCCCTGCCCACACAGGGAGTGCATAACGCTTCCCGCCGGGCGTCACGCTGGGCGGGCCTTAATTGGCCCGCCCATGTAAAATGGTGGCGGGGCCCGCTTCTCCGACGGGATCGTCTCCCCGCCCGCCGGAGATTGGGTCGGGCCCACCCGCCCGACAGGCAGAAAACTCTGCTCCCTGATTTATGTTGAGAGATTGGTCATATCAAAAGTTCTCAAACTCAAGATCCTTCAGGGAATACATCAAGGACTCCTAAAGATTACAAAGTGTCGTGTGCTAAAGTGCAAAATTCCGTTTGGTGGCCAGGGATGTGAATATCATTAGAGGGAAGGATTTCGAGCTGCATCACCTGAGCAATCAATTGCCAGGAGCAAAGGGAACCACTAATGATAGCCTCATTTCTGTCCAGACTTTGGGAACATCTCGGAATGGATATTTTTGAGCTCAAGGGGTATATATTCCTCTTGTTGTTGACTGTTTCTCCAGGTGGATTGAGGTTAATTGTCTTCATTGTCCAACCTCGGAAGCAGCCATTAAATTACTAAAAGAGATTTTTGCCACATATGGCATTCCAGATCTAGTCATTTCAGGCAATGGCCCACAGTTTCCAAACAAATGATTTAAGCAGTTCACAATTGCCAATGAATTTGTGCACACGACTAGTTCATCCAGATACCCACAAGTTAATGGAAAGGCCGAAAGAGGAAGAGAAATGACGATAACAACTTAGCGCTGTTGAGTTACCGTTTCACAGCACTCCAGAATGGTTTGGCTCCGTCAGAACTTCTGATGGTAAGTCGACTACAGACTTAACTTCCTGTTCTTCCACACACGCTTACGCCATGTCTCAAAGCAGCAGATAGAGAGAGAGTAAGGGAGGAGGAAGATGAGTATCGTGCAAATCAAACCAGAAACTACAATCTGCATCATAGAGTGCAGGATTTACCAGAACTACAACCAGGGGAATCAGTATGGATTCATGGCCAGAGTCATGAAGACCAAATTTTGGGAAACAAAAACACTACATCTGTGATCTCGTCTTGTAGAGACTTAAAATGGAATAGTGAGAAGGAACAGAAGTGCACTTGTATTTACAGGATGAGCCTCAATGGAATGGACCAACTATCCATATAATCAGGAAGACAAGCAGCACAGAGAGCCAATAGTCTTGGAAGATTCACAAAGTATTCTACTGAGTTCGAGAGAGAACATGGAGAACTTGAATTCTATATAGCCACTGAGAGAGCTGAGAACAAGGTTGGGGAGATTAGTGAAACCACCACGGTTATCTCTGTGAACCAGGGATGAAGATAGAGAGTTCGGTGGAGATTTGTAGGATAATGTAAATAATGTATTTAGTAGAGCCAGAGACTTGGAGAGAGATGTAGTATAAAGAGTTAATGTTAAATATGTAAATAGACAATCTACATCATCAGTGATGTAAGATCACATGGCAACAGAGCATGCTGAGAGATAGTTCTATGTGAAGCCTCGTGCTAAGCTTTGTACTGTACATAGTAGAATGTTCAATAAAAGGTAAAGTTTACTGACAGCCTTGTGTCTAGCAGTCTCTATCAATCCTAACTAAGGACAACCTCATCTAAGACCCACAACAATGATAACAATCCTCACAGGCCCTGGGTCACTAGAGATAAAAAGAAAAAGAAAGACTTGCATTAATAGAGCGCCTTTCATTACCTAAGATGTCCCAAAGCATTTTACGGCCAATGGTGTACTTTTGAAATGGAAACACAACATCCAATTTTGCAAACAGTGATGAGATAATAGCCAACTGATTTTTTTTTTTAGGTGTTTGTTGAGGGATAAATGTTAATCAGGACATCAGGAGAACTCCCTCTCATCCTTCGAATAGTGCCATGGAATCTTTAATGCCAACTGAGAGGGCAGAGCCTTAGTTTAATGTTTCACCTGAAATACAGCATCTCAGTGGAGTGCTCGCTCAGTCCTACATTGAAGTGTCAGTTTAGTTTATCTGCTCAAGTCACTGGAGTGCGACGTGAACCCACAATCTTCTGGACCAGAAGCAAGAGTACTTCTGCTAAGGGCTGGCACCTGACAAGAGCTGTGCTATCTGCTGCAGCTACCACACAGCATTTGGTTGACACATCCAATGACAATGATGGTCAGCCGCAGCCTAAATCTTGTCTCCTCCTCCTTGCAGGCATTCTGAAATGCTGAGCTATGGTTCTGGTGCTTTTGAGTGGCACAGGGGGCAACTCTTCCTGCAACCACCACACGCTGCAGCAGCTTCAGCAGCCATCAAACTGAAGGTTGGGTGCTGGGTTGCACTGTCGCTAGCCTGCGACAATGTACTTGTATCAGGGATTTCCTTCCCCTATCACTTTCTATTACCTATCACTTTCTACTGCGTATACAGTGCCACACAACAGACTTGTGAGAAAAGTTATTGCTCATGGAATAAAAGGAACTAGCAACGTGGATACAAAATTGGCTGAAAAATAGGAGAGCGTTATACTCAATGGATAAGTTTCGGGCTGGAGGAAGGTTTGTAGTGGAGTTCCCCAGGGGTCAGTATTGGGACCCTTGCTTTTCCTGATATATATTAATGATCTAGATCTTGGTGTGCAGGGGACAATTTCAAAGTTTATAGATGATACAAAACTTGGGAGTGTCGTAAACTGTGAGAAGGAGAGTGCAGAACTTCTGAAGGATGTAGACAAGTTGGTGGAGTGGGAAGATAGGTGGCAGGTGAAGTTCAATGTGGAGAAGTGTGAGGTGATGCATTTTGGTAGGAAGAACATGGACAGACAATATAAAATAAGACATTTTGAAGGGGGCGCAGGAGCAGAAAGACCTGGGCGTATATGTGCATAGATCATCTAAGGTGGCAGGACAGGTGGAGAGCAGTTAATGAATCATATAATATCCTGGGGCATAGACTACAAGAGCAAGGAGGTTATGCTGAATTTATATAAGACACTCATTAGACCTCAGCTGGAATATTGTGTATAGTTCTGTGCGCCACATTATAGGAAGGATGTGAACACATTGAAGAGAGTACAGAAGAGGTTTACAAGAATGGTTCCAGGGATGAGAAACTTCAGCTATGAGGATAGATTGGAGAGGTTGGGACTGTTCTCCTTGGAGGAGATTTGATGGAGATGTTCAAAATCAGGAGGGAGCTGGACAGAGCAGATAGGGAAAAGCTGGTCCTGCTCGTAAAAGGATCAAGAACAAGGGGGTGCAGATTTAAGTCACTTGCAAAAGAAGCAAATGTGACGTGAGAAAAAACTTTTTCACACAGCGAGTGGTTCGGGTCTGGAATGCACTGCCTGGAAGTGTGGTGGAGGCAGGTTCAATCGGGGCATTCAAGAGAGCGTTAGATGATTATTTGAATAGAAACATTGTGCAGGGGTAAGGGGAAAAGGCAGGACAATGGCACTAGGCCATAACGCTCATTTGGAGAGCCAGTGCAGGCACGATGGGCTGAATGGCCTTCTACTGTGCTGTTAAAATCCTGTGATTCTGTGAAACTCCTCCCCCATATCCTTTGTAAAGGTTGCCAATGGATTGAGATGCCTTCTGAGCTTCTCAATTGAGTTTCAGAATTTTTAACCCCCTTATTCTGACATTCCACTTTAGTTGTCCTTATCTCATTAAATTTCAGTTACCTCGGTTGTCCAATCCTGCCACGATTCCGTTCTCTGCTGCCATCCAAATCTGCAGCTCAGGCTGTGCGAATGAGGTGACCATGGAAAAGTGAATGCTGATATGACTATCCAATTTGAACTTGTCTAAGGCCATTTGGTTTCATTGATATACCATTTGATTTGAGACCATAAGCATTTAGGACAAAACTATACCAATAATGGGAATGCTAGACTACTGGCTTGGTGCTTGCCTCATAGAATTGTTACAGCGCAGAAGGAAGACATTCGGCCCATCGTGTCTACACTGGCTCTCCGAATGAGCAATTCACTTCGTATCATTTTCCAGCCTTCTCCCCGTAACCCTGCACATTCTCCCTTTTCAGACAAGATCAATAATGTCTCGACCGTGTTTTATAGTTGTCAGGCCGTGAAGGTCGTGACTTCCCACCCCACCTTCGAGAGCTGCCAACCATGAAGATAGCTGGCAGTGCGCCAGTCCCAGACCCGTCACTGGGAATGGTGGCTGCTGCTGGGACTGCGGTCAGTTCCTGACGAGAGACGGTGATGGAGGCCAGATGACCATGTAAGTGGGGTGATGGGGGTGGGGGTGGGGGGGGCTGGTGCGGGGAATTGGTGGTTTCGCTAGGGCTAGTCAGGTAGACCCCGGCATGGCTGACGGGGATGGGAAAATAAGCGGGGTGTCCTTTGCCACTGGGGGTGCCCTCTATCGGGCACAAGGTCTCTGAACAGGAGTGACAGCCCCCTCAACATGCAACCAGGCTGACAGGATTCAACCCCTGGCATACGACGTCATTTTACATACCACCCACCTGCCAGCCCACTCCCAGGAGGGGGCATAAAATTCTGGTCACAGTGTCAGTTTTCACATCTGTACTAACCACACCCAGTTCTACACCAATACCATCTCTCACGATCCCTCCATTGTCTCTATATTGCCAAACTGCTTGCCTGACATCCAGTATTGGATAAGCAGAAATTTTGTCCAATTGAGTATTGGGAAGATTGAAACCATTGTCTTTAGTCCCCACCATAAACTTCATTCCCTAGTCACCAATTCTATCCTTCTCCCTGAGAACTATTTGAGAATGAACCTGATCACTAAATTCATCAGAATAAGTTAGGGCTGGTCCAATCCAGCATATGTAAAATTTTAATGGTGTGATAATTACTGGCAAACAACCTCTCTGGCTTTTACAAGTGTGGAGTCTCATTCCTCCAGATTTTAATTATTGTTGGATGTTTTAAAAAAATAGAAAATATAAATACTTAAAGAAAAACATTTTCTTTTTGTCTCTTTTTTCTTTCTCTCTCTCTCTCTTTCAATCTCATCTTTCTTTCCATCTCCAGACATCACTTTTTGTACCTGATTTTGACATTGAATTAACTATTTACACTGGCTTCAGATTCTGCGTGACTTAGTAAGGGTTCTTCAGTCTGATTGATTAAGAGATACACAATGGTTTGTCCTGTTCAACCAAGTCCCAGAACCATTGTAGAGGGTACAGCAGCAAAATGGTTTTCTAATCACAGCAAGTTCCAGTGCAAAGCACCATCGAAAGTTTGTGATCCAGTATAAGTGTAATGAATGGCTGGGGCCATTTGTTCATTACTAACCACAAAACCCAGGCCTATATGTTTCTTCCAAGTGCATGTAGCAAAGCTAATAAAAAAGCACCTAAGAAAGTCATTTTCTGTGCTCCTAAATAGGTGTGACAATAATGTTTCTTCTGCGTTGGCCTACTGAGTCCATCAGCTTCTTCTCCCAAGCAAATGATACTGCAAGCGTCCAATGAACTCCCATTGGAAATTATGGCTCTATGTGGATAGGCTAACATAAACACACAGGTGATAAGACACAAACTGTCACCCACAATATCCCACACCTGATCACAGCCAGGTTACCTGACAGAGATGGTGAGCAAAGATGAGATACCTTCTCTAAGGGAAGGAGGGAGAACAAAAAGGAATCAGAAATATTTCTTTAATATTTCTGAATGCCGACACATTTACACTAGATAGGCTGATCACTTTCCACAAATTAAATGGTTCCAGCTATAAGCTAATCTTTACATTCCATAGAGTGTATGATTGTCTATGCTAAGTCCGGTAGCCAGGATCCACTATGGATCCTTTTGCATTACCATGTATGTTGCAATCATAATGATTAGATGAAGAGAATTTGATCATTTTTGACATTTGGAACGCCAATTGTTTAACAAAATAACAGCTCCTATGTGATAGAGTTTGAGGGAAGGGTTGGGACGTGACTACTGAGTACAACATGCATTTCAGAGGGCAAGGTTAAATGTTAAGTTGTAAGTTACCAAACCATGCTTTGACTAATACTCCAGTTGTATTAAAAATATGTGACAGATGGCATTTGCTGTTATTGACCTCAAATTCCTGTTATAAATTCAGTAATGCTACTGTCAACGGTAATGTGTACGACCAAAGTATATGGTCTGGAGCCACAACTCTGACAGCTGTGTTATACCATCGAGGTTGAAGTTCCCATAATATACACCAACTATAGGTTGAGCAACTGAGGTGGTCAAAACTGTTGGGCCATTAAGACCTGCCATACCATTTGGTAAGGCATTGAAACAAAAGTAAATAACTATGCACAGCAACTTGATAAAACTGCACTCATAATTTCAAATTGTTTTGTATTTGCGCTCCCAACGAAATGACTTGATTTCCACCATGATGGGCTAGCACAAGAGGACAACCCAACAAGTGCTTTTTCAACGTGAATCATCTATAAAATTAGTTATTTCACCTTAATGTTTCTTTGTTTTCCCTCATGACTGACAGTCATACAGCCAGGGATACAAAATACAATAAAATTAGTTCCCCTGTTTCACAAGGACCACATCTTGGGATGTGAACCTGTGATTGGGGTCAGAGTGGACACTGGGCAGAATTCTTAATGGGTGTTTTGCAGTGTGAAGGAGATTAGAGTTTTAACAGAGCAATATCACTTCTGGGGCAAAGATTTCAGTTAATATTATTGTGGTCCTCAGTGACATTAATAATATGTCAAACTTGAAGGTTAGTTCATCTAAATCTCTTGATTTTGCATGCTATTTGCTTTTTTTCTAGACCTCACTGAATATAATTATAACACATCGATACTGTTCTTCTAATGCATTATATAAGTGATAGTACAAACATGTTCAGTATCATAAAGGTATGATAATAGGATGCTAAACAAGCCTTTCATGACAATCAGAGATTCCTATTTGAATAATATAGGTCAGATTGTTTGAAGTCGGCTGATAGTTCTTAACTGTCGCCAGCAGATGGCGGTGAAAGCTAGGTCTTGAAGCATCTAGTAGGTGTGCAGTTCGAACCAGCAACAGAGGAAATCTCGTCTTGTCTTTGTATATGTAAAGAAAAGAGCATCTTAAGATAGTTTTCAGCTGCTTTGCCCATAAATCGGCAGTGACCCATTCATATTGACTAGAGATGCAATTTTTTTGTATCTGCTGATGCTATACGTAGCACTGCTAACTAAAAAGAAATTGGAAGCTAGACTTTGGTATCAACATCAACTAGGTAACATAACCAATTCTTAAAAAAAATTGCCGTCTAAAATGATCAATGAAAAGCTCTCAGGCAGCTGGCAGCACCATCAATTTCTTAATGATTGGAACAAACAGGTTGCCTGGCAGCTTGTTGTAGTTGTTCGACAACTCACTGACACTTGGAGACCAGCACACAGCATATCATGGAGGCACCTGACACTATATCTGTAGCCCTCAGCCTTCAATATAGCAGTGTACATAGACGGGTTCCTTCACCACAACTCTTGTAAAAGCATACTTGACATGGCACCAGTATAACTGAGGTATAAGAGGATTTAGCAGCTTACTTTTTGGGTTAAATCAATGAGTTTCTTCTTTGTAATGTCAGAGGTCAACAATCTGCGTTACATGTTATAATGTTCTGAGGGTGTCTTTAACATGAAATAAAGATAATTGTTCTGTTCATGCAGTTTTAGATTCACTGGTGCTTAAGTTTATGTGGACAGCTGTGTTCAGATATAGTAGTCTTTACAGGAAAATGTAAAATCAAGTTGCTGTAACACATTTTATGTACGTGCAAGATGGTCCTGACAGTTAAAACTATTGGTTAGCAAGCGATAATGTCAGAGCAAAGCTCATGTGGCTTATGGCTTTATCTGACTACAATAGGATTCCTGCTGGGATAACTTCAGCGGGTGATTGTCAGAAATCCCAAACAAGAATAGCCTACACTGTTTCTCTGAGACTTCCATCTATCTTCTCTTGAGGTCCTGGCAGGAGGTTGGAAGCATTCTGATGGAAATTCCGTCACTGTAATTCCTGTTAATGCATTTATTAACATATTTATTGTCCCTTGATAGTTTAGGTGTACTCTGCAGTTATTAGAATTTTTTGCAATGTTGCCACCAATGACAGCAGCCAGTTTGAGTTAAACACTGACGAAAGATCATCGGCCTGAAACGTTAACTCTCTCCATAGATGCTGCCTGACATGTTGAGTATTTCCAGCAACTTCTGCTTTTATCTTATATTTCCAGCATCTTTTGACTTCAATTCCCTCTGGACTACTCCATACCAGAAGCTCAATCTCAGAATAAAACCTCCTGCTGCCCCAGTGTAATATTCTGTTTACCCACTTCACCATTCCTCTAGCCTTTGCAGAATAAATAGCACCATTTTGGGGCACTAACGTCAAATTATGTTGGATTGGAACTGTAGAAATTGACTTCATTGAAGATCTTTACAATCAGCAAAAAGGGTATCTTTTGGATTCAAAATTTGTTCAGATTCAAATCCAGGTCTCCGAGGGGAAAGGGACGGTATGTCTGAACCCTCATGTTTGTAAAACAATTCTGTTTTTAAAAATAAAGTTTAACTTGATCACCTACCTGACTGGAGAAAGTTCTGCTCCGATGGCTTCACAATTATCTTGGCACAAAGAGATGCCACGTACTTGGGCTGCAACTTATCCTGTAAATGCAACCTCAGACCTGCGACTAGTCGATATTAAAATACTATTGGTTTAGGTTCATGAGATACGTACACAGTGTTATAAAGTTGTTTTCTTATTTTCCTTCTCCCTGGACCCCTCCCCGCTCTCCCCACAATTTAGGATGAGTTAAACCACAGACTTTTCTATTTCCAGCTATTTATGAATGTCCTTCATCAGCGAATGATTACTGTGCCTGTTCTGGGTGGAAAGGGCTTGGCAGCCTGTTCCCAGTTTTATTGACATGTTGACATATGTTAACCCAGGTCCCAACCACAACAACAACAACCTGCATTTATATAGCATCTTTAACCATCATAAAATGTCTCAGAGGTGTTTGATTCCTGCTCTATGTTGCGTTACCTCAGCTTGGGCAAAGTGGGGCGCCATAATCGGCTTCAACACGTCCAGGTTAAGAAGGTGAAAATTAGCCAAGATTCTTGCTCTTTGTCACTAGTCAGTGACTCTTGTTGAAAGGATGCGCGTGTCTTTTCCTTGTTCATGAGTCACTGAAAGCTAACTTGCAGGTTCAGCAAGCAATTAAGGAGGCAAATGGTATGTTGGCCTTTATTACAAGAGGATTTGAGGAGAGGAGTAAAGATGTCAATATATAGAGCCTTGGTGAGACTGCACCTGGAGTATTGTGTGCAGTTTTGGTCTCCTTACCTAAGGAAAGATACACTTGCCATAGAGGGAATGCAACCAAAGGTTCACCAAACTAATTCCTGGGATGGAGGGATTGTTTATGAGGAAAGATTAAATAGACTGGGCCTTTAGAAGAATGAGAGGTGACCTCATTCAGATGTACAAAATTCTTACAGGGCTCAACAGGGTAGATGCAGGAAGGATGTTTCTCCTGGCTGTGGGGTCGAGAACCAGGGGTTCAGAACCGTCTGAGATTAAGGGGCAGGCCATTTAGGACAAATGAGGAGGAGTTTCATCCCTCAGAGGGTGGTGTTCTTTGGAATCCTCTGCCCCAGAGGACTGTGGAGGCTCAGTCATTGAGTATTTTCAAGACTGAGATCGATAGATCTCTACATATTGGGAACATCAAGGGATATGGGGATAGTGCAGGAAAATGTGTTGAAGTAGAAGATCAGCCAAGAATATCGGAGTGGGCTTGAGGGGCTGAATGGCCTACTCCTGCTCCTATTTCTTATGTTCTTATGTACATGTGCATATGTACGTGGGTATGGGCACATGTATGTGTCTATGTATATATGTGTGCATGTACACATGTGTTTGTCCGTATGTGTGTGTGTGTGTGTGGGCAGTGGGTGAGAACTGGGCTGGACTCACCCATGTCGTTCTCTCTTCTCGAAAGACCCGCTGACACTTCCTGGAATTAAATCATTCATTAGTTAACATCTCATTCTTCCATACCGGCAAATAGAGAACACGAAACAGGGAAATATGAAAAAAAAATCACTGTTGAGAGCAACTTCATAACCTACAAATCATAAAAACACCATTTATCAGAGAAAGGAAACATTGGCACTTGCAATATAAATGCAGTTAGAGGCATAATATTGATTTCCTGGCTTTTTCTGCAGATTCTGGCTGGAAATTTATGTTTCGTCCTAATTCTTTTTATATCTAAGATTGAGGATCGAAACCATTATTAAAATTCATTTTGCTGCTGCGCTGTGCTTTGAAAATTTCATGTCAGAAGAACAAAACTGTTGTGCCAAATTCAAAGTGATGAATGAGAGCTGACAGTAATCATTCGATATCGCTCAGGGTGACACACAAGCTTTCTTTTGCTATTTTTCATTACCCAGCAGGTTGGGGATTTTGTATATTCCGTCTTGTTTCGGATTGGAAAGTGAAAATGTAATCTCCTCGACAGACCGAGTTTCTTCTGGGGTGGAAGGGTCACATTAATGTGGCCAAAAACTATTCACTACTTGGGTGGCCTAGTTGCACGGATCCAAAGTACACCGCACACAGTTCCTGAGCCCTGGCCTGTTTATCACTTGGTGAGATGAGGTTTTGTCAGGTCTGATCCACGTTATTGGGACGGACTTCCCGGAAGAATGACTCCTCCAAAACCTCAATTTTAAAATTCTCATCCCTGTGCTCTAATCCCTTCATAGCTTTGTCCCTCCCGGTCTCTTTAATCCCTCGGAGAACATTGTGTTCCAACTTTGGTCTGCTGTTCTACTCTCCCACTTCCCTTGGTGGCCATCCCTTCAGCTGCCTAGGCCCTAAGCTCTGAAATTTCCTCCCTAACCCTGTCCCAATATCTCCTTCCTTGGCTCGATGCCAATTGTGTGTTGGGTTATGTCCCTGTTATGAGCCTTGGGGTATTTTACGATGTTGCTGCTGAAAAAGAGGTATGGAATCAAAGGAAAATTCAAATAATTAGCCATTTGTTCTCTGACTATTGTTTGTTTTCCAGTCTTGCTCTGGTAGCGTTCAAAGCAACTTACAAGTAACGATAAAGATACTGAAAGCCAAAATACCTGAATGCACTGTCAAGCCCGACAGCAGCATTTGGAGCCACGCTCTGTGCCTGAGATCATTTCAAAGCAGGCGGGTAATGAAGAAAGGGCACATGTCGGTGCACATGTTACTGACAGGTCACGATGTTAAACAACTTCTATCCAAGGCAGTAATTTCACTTAAAAAGGCGGGGGCATCGCGATTAGAAATGGTTTTCTTGACCTCAGAGAGATGATCAAGGTAATGATAAAATTTCAAACAATTTTTCTAATCAAAGGGTTTCCTGTGTTAGTTGTAATCTTTTCTGAAAGTAGCCTTTGTTACCTGTTGTCCTGCTCACTTGACCAAAAATTCCTTCCAACTGAGATAATGGGGCCACTTAGGGAAGGTTTGGGATGTGTGTTGGGAGGGCAGGGGGGGGCGGCGGGGAGGGGTGTAGTTTGTTGATTCTGTTTCGTTGGTAGGGTACAGAATGTTATCCATTATTCAATTCCATTTCACCTGGTTATTATCTGACGTCAGTTGACTACATCAGCATATTAACAATATGTGTCCGTTTGTTAGAAGTTCTTTAATGGCAGACTTTGCTTCATAACCAGCCATTTTGCAAAAAATTTAATTGCCAAGTGGCTTGAAGAAGCGGAATATGCAAGGGATATGTCTGATTGCAGTTAGCCACTGTTCACTAAGAGGAAGTGTTTCTAGTTTTCTCCTTTAAGGCGCAGTCACACTGTCACATTTAAATTAATGTGCACCCAAAACTGCCCTGCGTTAGTGCAGAAGGTAGAGGCGTAACTCATCGGAAGTCCAAGTACACATGAGACCATTTCTGAGAGGGACCCTCTCTGGCTCGAGTTCACGCTGACTGCAGTATAGCTCTGATCTGGTGCAGAGCTACATTTTCAAAATGCCTACATAGTCCCCGTGTCGTGACCTGAGAACTCCTGAAACTTTGTTTTAACCCTTTCTGTAATATAATTTAAATGGTTTCTCAAACCCACTCCGGATTAAGTTAGCAGCAGTAAGAACATGCCCCTTCGTGTGTTGACATGCTGTATTTAGTGTTGATCAGGCTGAAGTTGGTCTGCAATATATTAAAGAAATCCACTGGCAGATACCAGTCCCCCATCAATGACTTATTTCAAATAGGTCACAGTAAGCAACCTTGTCTGCACAGGTTAAATGATATTGTGTTCTACCAACGTCTTTCATAATTGTTAAATATCACATTCACCCAAATGAAGTAAATTATCCTTATCTGTATTCCAATCATATGGAATCGGTGAGCTTGGACAAATATGCAAGTATGATTCTCCATTACACCTTGGCATGCACTTAGACCCATCCAAAATCTATAAAAATACTTGGCCCATAATTTGCTGATATGCTTTTTGCCAAGTGAGTGTTTGCCACTATTTGACTGGGAGATGACATCTCTGTCAATGCCCAAATAATGTTCCCATTCAAGGACTCCACATACACCTTCCAATAGGACTCACTGGTTAGCGTTCAGGAATGCGAAATCTTGCCAATTTCTCCACTCTTACTCCAGAGGCAATGAGACTAGCTCTTGTGTCCCAACAGCCAAGTATCAGTTAATCCAGGACAGAGCAAGGATACAATGTGGACTGTATAGATGAGATGTTTACCAAGTCAGCTAGGAGGAAAGACTGATACATATCCACTCCATCACCAAGACTGCTGACTTCCACCTCTGCAATATCTCAAGTTTCCTCCCCGTCTCAGCTCATCTGCTGCTGAAACCCTCTTCCATGCCTTTATTAACTCTAGACTTGAAGATTCCAATACGCTCATGGTCAACCTCCCATCTTCCTCACTCCATAAACTTAAACTGATCTGAAACTCTGCTGCTGTGTTCTAACTCACATCGAATCCCATTCACCCGTCAGCCCTGTGTTCTGTGACCTACATTGGCTTCTGGTTAAGCAGGGCCTCAATTTTCATTCTCATTAAACTATTTCTCCATCTCCAATCTCCCTTTCCTTTCCAAAGTCCTTGAACACGCTGTCGCCTCCCAAATCCATGCCCGCCTTTCCTGGAATTATTCCCCCTTTCTGCCCGCTATCAAAATGGCTCTTATTAAAGATGCAAATGACATGTGAATGTGGTAACCTAAGTGGTAACCTAACCCTCCTCATCCTTCTTGACCTGTCTGCAGCCTTTGACACAGTTGGACACCCAGCTCTACCTCATCGTCACTTCTCTCAACACTTGCGCTGTCATTAAATTGTCAAATAACTTGTCCAATGCCCAGTACTTGATGGGCAGAAATTTCCTCTAAATAAGTACAGGGAAAGCCAAACCCATTGTCTTTGAACCCTGCTCCAAACTCTGTTCCCTTGCCACTGATTCCATCCCTCCCCCTGTCGACTGTCTGAGGCTGAGCCAGTCTGCTCGCAACCTTGGTGTCATTTTGAACCCGAGATGAGCTTTTGGCCACATGTCCGCCCCATTATTAAGGCTGCCATTTCCAGCTCCTTCACATCGCTCGAGTCCGCCCCGCCTCAGCTCTGCTGCTGCGGAAACCCCCTTCCATGCCTTTGTTATCCCTAAACCTGACTATTCCAGTGCCCCCCTAGCTGGCCAACCACTTTGTAAGCTTCAACTCATCCGAAACTCTGCTTCCCAGACTCCGACCTCGCACTGAGTTCCGTTCACTCATCATCCCAATGCTCGCTAACTCACACTGACTCTCAGTGCATCAGTGCCTCCGTTTTAAAATTCTCATCCTTGCTTATAAATCTTTCCATGGCCTCGTTGCTCCCTATCTCTGTAATCTCCTCCAGTCCTCAACTTTCTGAGAAATCTGCGCTCACCTCATTCTGGCCTCTTGAACATCCAAGGTTTTAATTTCTCCACCTGTGGCTCCCAGGCCATCAGCTGGCTGGGCCCCAAGCCGCTGAATTCCTTCCCCAACCCTGTTTGTCTCTCTCTACTTCTCCTTGCTCCTTTAAGACATCCCTTAACATCTACCTGTTTGACTAAGGTTTTGATCATTTCCCCTCACATTTCCTGGGGTCAAATTTATTTTCTTTAATTGGGATGTGGGCGTCACTGGCAAGGCCAGTATTTGCTGCCCATACCTAATTGCCCTTGAACTGAGTGGCTTGCTGGGTCATTTCAGAGGGGCAGTTAAGAGTCAACCACATTGCTGTGGGTCTGGAGCCACATATCTGCGGGTCTGGACTCACATGTAGGCCAGACCAGGTAAAGACAGAAGATTCCCTTCCCTAAAGGACATCAGTGAACCAGATGGGTTTTTACAACGATGGTTTCATGGTCACTATTACTGAAACTAGCTTTATATTCCAGATTTTAATAACTACATTTAAAATTCCATGAGCTGCCGTGGTGGGATTTGAACCTATGCCCCCTAGGGTATTAGCCTGGGCCTCTGGGTTACTAGTTCAACAACATTACAACTATGTGACCATCCCCCCCATTTACACACTTGTGAAGCGTCTTGGGATGTTTTACTATGTAAAAGCTGCTACATAAATATAAGTTGTTCTTTGCTTTGCCACTGGATGTCACGTAGAGGCAAACTGAGACACAAATCTAATAAAAACTTTAAAGAAGTTGAAAGCCTGTATATTCCAAAAGACTAATTCCATTTCAACAAATTAAAGCATGTTCATAATGTTTCTGGATGTTTAAAAAGCAATATATTTTTCTGGATTGATTCAGGAAGAGGTAGAGGAAGCAGAGTTTAAAAATAGCTCGATTGAACTGGCAGAATCTCTGGGCTGTTAATATGATTTTGATCTCTCAGCCAACGCAAGCTGTGCCCTGCCTTCAGTATGGTTTTCTTCCCTGTTTCCTCTTCACTGAACACTAATAACAATTTGAAGTTTGCATTTTTTCAGACTGGTTTTGTAAGCCTTACAATAAAAGGAAAAAAAATGCCTTGCATATATACTAACTTTTCACAACCACCAGATGTCCCAAAGTGCTTTACAGTCAATAAAATACTTTTGAAGTGTAGTCACCGTTGTGATGTAGGCAGCCAATTTACACACAGCAAACTCCCACAAACAGCAATGTGATAATGACCAGATAACTTGTTATTTGTGATGTTGATTGAGGTTTAGATATTGGTCAGGCCACTGGGAATAACTCCCCCGGCTCTTCTCTGAAATAGTGCCATGCGATGTTTCACACCCACCCTAGCAGGCAGCTGGGGCCTTGGTTTAATACCTCACCTGAAAGACAGCACATCAGACAGTGTTCCCTCAGTAACGTACTGGAGTGTCAGCCTTGATTTTTGCGCTCAGACTCTGCAGTGGGACTGGGTAGCGCTCTTCCCTCTGAGTCACAAGTTTCTGGGTTAAGTCATGGCTATCACTGCTACTTTATTCTGTTATTGATGTGCAACTTGAACTTCTCTTCCATTAGCTGGGTGTGGGAAAATCTTCACTGTGCAGCCTTCTGCTGCTGGGAAAGTTTGGATGTCATACTTACCATAGACAAAAAAAAAAATTGCCACTCTAATCTAAATCAGAGGCAAAGGAAGCTTCTTAATATATCTGCCAGTTCGGCCAAGCACTGCCAAGTGCCATAAGACCATAAGACCATAAGACTTAGGAGCAGAAATTAGGCCATTCGGCCCATTGAGTCTGCTCCGCCATTCAATCATAGCTGATAAGTTTCTCAACCCCATTCTCCCACCTTCTCCCCGTAACCTTTGATCCCCTTACCAATCAAGAACCTATCTATCTCGGTCTTAAATACACTCAATGACCTGGCCTCCACAGCCTTCTGTGGCAATGAATTAATAAGGTAGGTGATGCGCAAGTATTTGGCAATTTTAGGGTTCAAGTGTAACATAGCTTCTTTCCTACTTAGACCATTGGGCCACTCACACGCTGCTGAGCTAAAATCTTATTGGGTTGTTTGCAGTATTGACAACCTGTGCACCAGGGCACTGTATATCTCCTCATCCCACTCACCATGACCTCCTGGTCCTGATCAGGCCTTCATGGCAGCCAGAAGATCAGGGACAACTTTGGCCTTTCATAGAATCATGGGCACAGAAGGAAGCCATTCAGTTCACTGTGTCTGCACCTTTGAAAAGAGCTTTCCAATTAATACCACTGCCCTGCCCTTTCCCCATAGCCCTGCTGACGCTTTCCCTTCAATTATTTATCCAGATTCTTTCCGAAAGTTACTTTTGAATCTGCTTCCACTGCATTCCGGGTCATGACAACTCTTTCCTTTCCTTAGAGAGGAGAGAATGAAAAGTAGAGAGGAAGCCCTTTGTGCACTCTTGCTGGTGTTTCGTTATGGGGTGGTGTTGATGGAGGGCTAAGGGGAAGGTGTGATGCGCAGGAATCTCTGGCCCCACCTGCCACTGGGATCATCTAATCCCGCCAAAAGCAAATGGACTTTTAGCTGGGCCGAGTCTCCGAATCTCCCATGGCGGGTCCCACCGCAATGGGGCTGGGAAATCTCAGCTTTCATCTTGAAAAGGGAATGTCGTGTGCTCTGTGGGACCTAACGGTCCAGTTATACTGATATTTTATCCCTGAGATTCACTTCACAGTGACAGAAAGGCGAAGCCATAACTCCGGAGACCCACTGAGAGGCTATTTCAAACCATTGGGTTTGACACTGCGTTGGGTTTAACACTGCATTGAGTATGACTCAAGTATGTTATTAAAAAATGCTGATGGGATCCCTCCTGGCGCATTTATAACCTGAACCTGAACAGTTTGTAATACTTCAAGAGTGTCAACACTATCACATGCATCCTTGAAAGTGCTGGAAGTGGTTACTCTGTGCCTATCTACAATTCACCTGTCTTGCTTCAACGGGCCAAGAATCAGGCAGAACTGGATTGCACCTCAAATTAATGTCAGACCCCTGCTGGGATTATATCCCAAGGGTGCCCCATGTTTTATGCAATTTCTGCCCTTTGTTTATCGACGAGAAACCTCAGCTTCAGGTTTTGGGAACGCTCGCACCAGAAATTCTGTTTGCTGCACTCAGTCTAGAACGTTCCCTCACATAGCATCCCTTCAAAGATCAGATAGGAACTGTTTAACACAGCTGGGCTGGAAGTTTAGCTGCTGTTGTGCCAGTGATCAAATTCAACAAAATAGGACCAATTGGCAGCTACATACAAAAAATGATTCGCAAGTTGAGAATCGTATTAACTGAGAAGAGTGCTGTAACACCACAGAGGTTATACATTAAAGAGTTTGTATATACAGTGGCACAGAAACCAAGGCACATTTTCTTTGAATTTTGCAAGCAAGCATATTTCTCTGTCTATACATTGGCTCTTACTACCAGATCATTTTCCTAACCTTATTTTCCGAAGTATTTCTGAGATTCTGCACTACAGCGGTTGTAATCACAAACTATTTTTTCTTAACCCATTAGAGGTAGTCTAATGATGTGATTTACAAACCTATGCATATTATTCACTGTTAATGAATTACAATAATGGCCTGTGGAGTTTACTAATATTGTCTTTATTAACTCACAGGCAAGAATTTCAATTGGGTTTTGGATTCAGCTTTAAATGCTGCAGTAATAGACAAAAGGAAAGACTTGCATTGATATCCGGGTTTTCACTCCCTCAGGCTGCCGTAAAGCACTTTACAGTCAATGAAGTACTTTTGAAGTGTAGTCACGGCTGTAATGTAGGAAACAATATGCTATCTACAAGATGTGCTGCAGCAACTCAGCAAACCTCCTTCAACAGCACCTTCCAAACCTGTGACCTCTATCACCTTGAAGAACAAGAGCTGATGCATGGGAACACCACCATCTGGAAGTTCCACTCCAAGTCACTCACCAGCCTGACTTGGAAATATATCGCCGTTCCTTCACTGTGGCTGGGTCAAAATCCTGGGGCTCCCCTCCTAACAGCACTGCGGGTGTACCTACTCCACATGGACTGCAGCAGTTCAAGAAAGCAGTTCACCACCACCTTCTCAAGGGCAATTAGGGATAGGTAATAAATGCTAGCCTTGTCAGTGAAGCCCATCTTCCATGAATATTGTTTAAAAAATGCAGCAGCCAGTTTTCACACAGCAAGCTCCCGCGAACAGCATTGTGATAATGACCAAATAACTTTTTTTGTGAAGTTGATTGAGGGATAAATGTTGGTCATGCCAATGGGATAGCTCCCCTGCTGGTCTTCAAAACAATGCTCTTGGATGTCCTCCATCCACTTGAGGGGGCTGTCAGGGCCTTGGTTTGGTGCCTCATCCAAAAGATGGCACCTCCGACAGTGCAGCACTTCCTCAGCACTGCACGGGACTGTCAACCTTGATTTGTGTCAAGTCAGGAAAGTCACATCCATGATTCCATTGTAGCAATGAGCATTTGAGCTTCCTGGACCCTCCCCTTCAATCACAGGGAATTGGCTTCTGCACGTCACTATGGGTTACAAATCCTGATGTGCCAGCTTCCTGGTACATTCCTGAAAGGGGGCGGGTGAACAACCTAGAGACTAGAGTCATGGAGTCATGGAGTTATACAGCACATGAACAGGCCCTTCAGCCCATTGTGTTCGTGCTGGCCATCAAGCACCTTTTTGTTCTAATCCCATTTTCCAGCACTTGGCCCATGGCCCTATATGCTATGGTGCTTCAAGTGCTCATCTAAATGCTAAAATCCAAATTGTACAATTACAGCCTATTAAACTGAATGGGTGAAAAGACCTAGTCCGGGGTTTTCCGGCCCTGCTTCAGGCAGGAATTTCCCATCCTGTGGCAGGTGGGACCAGAAAATCCTGGCCATAGGAAATTTCCTGACATGCAGCAGGAGCCAGTGCTATGGGACATTTACCATTGCACTTCTGATGACGTCTATGGCACATTACTCCAGTAGACTCAGAGACTGACACTGCTGTCCAACACCACCAATGGTGTGCACAGACCACCAAGGATCAGAAAGCCCCTTCACTCCAATGCCAAATAATTAAAAAACGCATTTTAATGATCAAAATGCTGAGGTTATTGATTTGCCTGGATGACAGCTGCCTGCAGTCATTAAAAATGGAATGTGACTGCTCTGGATATTCTTTAATGCTTTTCACTGGTTATGGTTAATCCTTTCAACATTCATTACTTAAAGCCTTTTTTTGCTAATATTGAAATATCCTCATGTTGCTCGAGAAAGAATTACTCTTCAGAATGACATCAAGTAGCATTCAGCAATGGTGGTAATTCTGGGCATTTGGTTCTGTTGTAATTATGGGAAAAATATTTAATCTCCTCAGGAAGTTGATTTGGTGGAAAAAATACTGATCGCATTACCAGCTGATCGAGTAATGTTCTTGGGAAATTTACATCATGATTAAAAAAAATGAAACAGCGTGTTTGCAGAGATATTTTTAAAGGACAGGCGACCAGAAATGAGCTAATTTGGGTTTTCCACGTAAATGACTTTGAGAGACCATTTGCGCTACTTCAAGTTAGACTGCAGTTGAGCTAAGAATTAAAATGTGGGGTCTGGTTTGTTTAAGAGAGCCATTACCATTGTGTGTCTATGCTGGGACTTGCAGTGTGATCCACATCGCGAAGATTCTTTGATTTATAATATATAGTGATGCGTAATTGCCGAAAGGTCCGAAATTTTAATGTTATTTTGCTGGATTCCATAAACAGGGGTGACCAGTTAATTTCACAATTATCCCCACCTTTGACAACAACCACTCATAACAGTGCCCCTTATGTACTGCAGTGAGATCAAGGGAAAAGGGACTTGAAAGTGCACAGTGAGTGTGCATTTTGCAGTGGTAGAAAATGACTAACATTTAACCCTCTCAATGCTACATTGTCCTGACACTCAAAGAAAATCCAAGCTTGTTTTCATTGCCGTAAGAAACCCTAAGGAAAGTTTGGATCATGTGACTCGGTAGACAGATGGTTGTTGCCTGTCCAAACACAATCTTTACTGAAATAAAAATTATCCCAGATGTGGAGCAAGGTACTTGCTTACAGCAACCGTTGAAATTTCATTTGAAGGTGGATCTAAATTATTTTATATTGGCACTTAAAATTTCAGCTTTCTCCAACGTATTCTCGGGTAGGTTTTATTCCACTCTCACAGCAGGACCTTGCAGTAGCTGTACTATTATTGTCTGTCAGGTTTCTAGTTTCTAAAATGGATGTGTGGCATATACGAACAATGATTGCACCCTGCCTAAATATTTAATGAAGAAAACAAAATTATATTCAGATTTAATAAAGGATGTGGCCCGATAATCTGGCGGCAACCGCGAAAGGTCATGAGTCTGAATTCCAGGGTTACTGGAAAGTTGTGGACACCTGCTGTAGATTCATTACGTATAAGTGGCCAAAAATCACCTCAGGGTATGGGGGTGGGGGGAAGTGTTGGTGGTGAGAGGTGGGTGGGGGGTTAGGGGGTTGGGGGGTTGGTGGGGTGGGGGGTGGGCGCAGAGAGGAAGATGAATAGCCGTATGCTCATCTCAGCCCATTGCAATTGTACTGCCCTTGTCGTCATGGGGAAAGCAGTGGCCCAGATTGCTCAATGCTCATGGTTGAAGCATTTTTAATCTGGGTAAAATGTCAAATAAGAAAAATTCAACTGAGAGCGCAAGGTTGCTTTTTTTTTTAGGAACAGAGATGCTTTTTTATTAAGTGAAACAAATATCACAACCTGAGTTTCTTTTGATACGGTAATGTTCAAATCTAATAAAATGTACCTTCACAAAAGTATATACTGTATAAATCTACTATTCTTAATTGAATTAAGATGGCGCCAAGCTTTGTTGTTTTTGAATTTTAACAAAGAAGTTAGAGAACACCTTCTCTGAGAAATTTGATGGTGATGCATGTATTTTACAGGCACAACACAGATGGTTATGGCTCTGATGTGGTGGTCATCGTGTTCATGCTCATTCCACACTGGCACTGCGGCTTCCATCACACTGATAAAGGCCCGGTATATATGTCCAAGACTCGTGCCTGAAGTTAGTTCTTCACATATGCAAATAAGGAGCCTAACACTTGTTTAAGGACTCCTTTGCAGAATCAGTTTGTGATCGATATTTGCCGTACATGCAGTGGGTGACCAGTAGTCTCACTGCTTGACCGATATGGCCCTGAAAGGGGCCACTGGTGGCTGTCTCCAGAAAGGTGTGTTTTACTTATTGCTTCACTGACCTGTGAAGCCAGGAAAAGCTACAGTTCTCCTCCTGGCTCTACGTTCCATTTATGGGCTGCAGCTGATCATCACTCATGGCCACCCCTGATGATGTTACTACCCTGGACTCCACTGGTCACCTCGGCCCATGCCTGAGTTGGCTGAATTTGGTGCCTCCCAGGACCGATGGGCAGACTCTGGGACCAGGACCAATTCCCTCTGGCTCCGCTGCCGACCTCATTAGTTATGAGCCGCACGCTCAACACTGGGATCCAGTGGGATTAAAGAAGTTATAGTGAACCTTTATACAAGTAAATAATTCGGCCACAACTGGAGTTTTATGTTCAATTATGGGCACAACCTTTTAGGAAGGATGTGAAGGCTTTAGAGAGGGTGCAGAAAAGATTTATGAGAATGGTTCCAGGGTTCAGTCACGTGGATAGATTGGAGAAGCTGGGGCCGATCTCCTTAGAGAATAGTGAATGAGATTCAGTACTGGAAAAATCCCAGGGCTATGGGGAAAGAGATGGGAAGTGGGACTAATCTACCAGGTAGCTGGCATGAGCATAATGGGCCAAATGGCCTCTTTCTATGCTGTGTGATTCTCTTAATATTATTAAAGTTGAGAGGAGATTTGATAGAGTTGTTCAAAATCATGAGAGGGCTTGGACAATGTAGATAGAAACTGTTCCCATTGGAGGAATGGTCAAGTACCAGAGAACGCAAGTTTAAAGTAATTGGCAAAAGAACCAAAGGTAACAAGAGGATAATCTTTTTTTTAAATAAGCGAGTGATTAGGATCTGGAATGCATTGCCTGAGAATGTGGTGGAGACGGATTCAATCGTAGCTTTCCAAAGGGAATTGGATAATTACCTGAAGGAAAGAGATTTGCAGAGCTATGGCAACATGGTCGAGGAGTGGGACTAACTAAGTCACTCTTGCACAGACTTGGTGGGCCGAATGGCCCCCTTCTGTGCTGTAACCATTCTATGATCACGCCCCAATCCAGGTGTGCTCCAATTTGTAGGTCCTTGAACTTTCTTCCAGATAAAAGCATTGCATTCCACCATCCCACCCCACCCTGCCAAAGCTGGGATTGGAAATGGAAACAAAAGGTTTGAGGGGTGGAAATGTTTAAGAACCTTTTACTCACTCAGGCAAAATACATGAAGGAAGAAGCCATGCAAGAGTTAGGAACAGAGGATATGGTGCTAGGGTGAGTTGAGGGAAGATGGGAGGAGTCTGGTGTGAACACTGGTATGAGCTGGGCTGAGTGGTCTGTTTCTGTGATGTGAATTCCATGTAACAACAGAAAGAAAGGAAGAAATTGAATCATCACAGCAGTATTTAGATTCTTGTTAAAGTCCTGGCCAGAGAGTAGGATCCAGAAGATAAAGCTCTTCAGTTATGAAATAGTTTTATTCTAATCCCAGCAAAGAATCGGTAAGCTTATGATTTTGTTGCATTACCACACTTCTGCTGTTTTCCCGGATTTAAGTGCTTCTATATTCATTCTTTAACCACCACAAATCAAATTCCACAATCTTGAGCTATGTTGCATTTGTTCACTAATATGTGCCAATGTGCAAACAGGCAGCTCCCCAAACCCTGTAACAACAGAAAGCTGCACCAGCACATAGTGCACAGCACTGGAAAAAAAATCATTGAAGAAAGCAGACAATTGTCAGCCGATCAGAGAGATCACATCTAAATGCTGCCCATTACAAACACTGTTGAGACACTGGATTAAATTGACATATTGGTTTGCCTTGTGAATATCTGATTATGTGAATTGGATCATAAGCCAGCAGACCAATAATTGTGTGAAAGAATGATCTAATTTCGAGCTTTCTTGACCTGGTTGGACACAATTCGGGACATAGGAACAGGGGTGGGCCATTCAGCATAAGGTGCCTTTTTAAAGAAATTCTAAATTTTCTAAATTTGGTTTGTTAAAACTTAAGGATAAAAACTTATCCCTGAAAAAGTTCAGCTCCTAATGCTCAAACATTGTTTTTCTCTCCCCCCAAAATAGGCTGTTAAAGTGCTAGTGTTACATTCCACTGTGTGTTAACATGAAGTAAATGAAGTTGCCATTAGTTTGTTTATTGATAAAGAACTCACTTTTTCATATAGATAAGTGAGCACTGTTATTTTTCTCATGTTCTGTGATGCATAGCCCTTATGTCCTGTAACATCCAATCATTTTCATTTTAACAAAAGCATCCATACTGTATTTTAATGCAATGGGTTTAAGCACTTGATGGGTTTGCACAAGAAAAACTGTTTTGATACAACACAGAATTTTACCACTTTCAAAACTAGAAGTGTGATTTAGGTGAAACTTCAAACTGGCAACTTTCATTGCGTGCTGTCTTAGAAAATAATTTCAACAATAGCTCCTTTTGTTTAATTTTAATTTAAAAAAAATATTGTGCCAAATCCCTTGAGCTAAACTGTAATAATGTGAATGCACTACCCATTGCCCCAAAAAATTCAGAATTGTTTATGTGTTGCTTGCCAACCAAGAGATAGAATATAACATGCTGCACGGGAACATTTATGGTCCATCCAAATGGCTGGCTTTATTGCACTTATAAAATATACATTACCATTTATTGAATTGGCTTGTGTTGAAATCTGCTGGAATTTTATTGCCGTTACTCTGATCAAGAAGACTGAGCTAGCACTTGTAGAATTTGATAAGGTGTGAGATAGCACAATAAATTTAATTTCATTTGATTAGGATCGACCAGGTGAAAACCTGTAATAAACAAATAACACTGTAAGAGCAATAGCAGGAGATGGGAGAAACATCACTTTACTGTCCTTTAGTATTTTTCAACTGACAATAAAGTATTTACTGGCCAGAATAATTCATTCAAATGCTCTTTATGCTTGTCCTATTTTACTGTGAAGTGCCCCACCATTTTTTTGTTTAATGTCTTTATCAAAGACTAGAGAGATAATTCAGCAGCATTGAAGTTTGCTGTACTGAATGTGTTCTTTTGATAACTTCTTACTATTGCAGGTGTGTTGGGGAACTTGTCAGCGCTCAGGTCTCATCATTACTGGAATGAAGTAACTGTTGACCTTCTGCAGGTGTGTGCATACAGTGTGTCTGTCTTAAGGTTATCAGGTTTCACCTTCTGAGAAACAGGTTGACAATACACAGGTACGCAGTTACACACTGATGGGTCGAGACAGACTGTTACAGTTCACTGAAGTACAGCATCTGTGCTGTAAACTGTTGATACATATTTTTGTTGAAGACAAAGATGAGATTGAAAACAGAAGTAATCGTAAATAAAGATCTAACACGTATTCAATTTTGTTTTCAAGGCACCTTCCTATGCTATAGATTTAGCTTTGAGGCATCACTTCAACAGAAAAAAGTTGCATGTGTACTTCTTTTAGAATGTGCATTTAAGTGCCAAAGTTAACCTCATAAGGCTTTCTCCTGTATTCTACAAATACCTCACTTTAAATCTGCATCAATGCAGATTCCTCTTCTAGTATACAGTAGCAGTTTGTAGTATGGTTTTATGGCTGGCATTACCGAATATTTATTTAAAACAATGCAGGACTGCAGAAAGAGTTTATAAATTACTCGAGAACAAATTTAGGTCAGGTACCAGAAAACTTCTTCACACAAAGTGTGGTAAATGATTGGAATAACCTGGCAAATGGGAAAAGAGAAACACAGGGGGAAATTCACCGATTATGTGCTTCCAACGGGGAGCTGCAGTCAATGGGGCTGCAGATCATACAGGGCTAAAATGCTGTTGTGCTGATTCTTCAACTCCCACCCCCTTTGACCACCACCACCTATTGGGAGGACAGAATTAGTGAGTTTACACTGAAGTCTTTAGAGGCACTTGAAACACTGTTGGTTGCTAGGGGAGACAGAATACCAGAGGAATGAGCTTGCATAGGCAAAATTGTGCTTAAGTTCAGTAACTGGGGAGAATCCACAACAAGTTCTTCGTACAGATCTCTCCTTTAAAAAGCTTGAAGCTCACCAGTGGAGTTTTTGTTGTTTTTCGATGAAGCAATGATTTGGGGTGGAGCAGTGAAAGACCAGTGATAACGCAGAAGGAAATCATTATAAACATTCGGTTGTAACTTCAAAATTGGACGCTTGATTCATGACATGCAAGGCAGCTTCATTTCTTGTCAAGTATTCTAGATTGAGAGCAGGGAAGCAGAAAATCTCAGGGAAATGAACTTTACATGATGATTATTTGATTTCCTTTGAGTAATTCCTTGTGGAGGCCTACTCAAAAATAATAACAGCAACTTATATTTATCTAGCACCTTTAACGTAATAAAACATCCCAAGGCACTTCACAGGAGTATTATAAAACACAAAATGACTCAAGTGCAGCTTTTGGCCTCTGCTGGGGAATCGGGATCTTTTTTTCAAAAGCAGGTGGTTATTCTCTAATCACACAGCGTTAAGGAGTTCAAAAGAAGGTGGTTAAATTGAAAAGGCACATCATTGTCCAAATCATTGACATGGACTTCAATGTCAGTGTTGCAGAAAGACTTCGAGGTCATCTCCATAGGATGAAGATCTCTTAGATCCAGCTTCCCTGGCAAGTTGAGAGTATACGAAATGTATCAGTATCTGTTCATCGTGGAGCAACTACAGGAAGCCCTACCATCCTTGGTAATTTGCTTCCATCAGCTTCAGTAGTAGAATCAGGATAGAACTTCACACATACCTGGCTATGGGTGAAACTGTGTGAAAATTATCATTAGTTTTGATGCACAACTGTTAGCCTTTTTATGCCCATATAATCAAGCCCGTGTTAGAACGTCTTAAACTTCCTGATGACCATTTGGTTTTTCCTGAGTTATAATTTTGCTCCATCTCCCTGTCATGTTGCAGACCCAGAGCCATTCCAGCCCCTGTACCTGTTGCAGCATTTATGTGGACAGGTCACCTCCTCCTCTGTCCTACTTGTGCGAATATAACAACATTGGCAAATCCAGGAACTCAACACACAAATGCTGCAGAGTAGGTCCACTCACTTTGCCACAACAGAAGTTCTTAAAAATGAACTTTGCTGCAATTTCCAAGCCTGGACCTTTAAGGAACACTACTGTAGGGTCTATCTTGCCATGTAAGCTTTGTTGTCCTCATGTTCAAATATGTTGCCTGGACCTGCATGGTCCAAATTTACCATCCTGGTGCCACATCAGCCAGTTGGGCTGTGCGATGTCAGGATAATATTGATTCACTAAGATAAAAGCGGATGCTGGAAATCTGAAATAAGAACAGAAAATGCTGGAAAAATTCAGCAGGGTCTGACAGCATTAGTGGAGAGAGAAACAGGGTTATGTTTCGAGTCTGTATAACTCTTCTTTAGAGCCCTGAAGAAGAGTCATATGGACTTGAAACGTTAACCCTGTTTCTCTCTCCACAGATGCTCCACAGATGCTGCCAGGCCTGCTGAGTTTTACCAGCATTTTCTGCTTTCATTTAATATTGATTCACAGCTTTCAGGCATATGCTAGTAATGCCCCTGTGAGGGCCTTCTCCTGATGGAATGACGCCGTATCTGGGCCATGCAGGATCCACTCCAGTGGTGCTGAGGCAATGACACCAAAAGCATTTAGACTCAAGCAGTGGCCCAAGGTAAACTCAATGTGCTCAAACCTCTCCTCCTCCTACCAAATCTTTGGGGGTCAAAACCTCATCGCTGAATTCCAGTCATCCCAGTCAAGTCTCAGAGCCTCAGTCCTAATTCCTCTGCTTCAAGGTTGGCCGTGCATCTTGACAAATCTCGGTTAATCTGGGGCATCTGTCTGATTTACCAGATAGCCTGCACACTGTCAATGAGCAACCTGACTAGAAATACACTTTGTCCCATTGCTGCTTCAAGAACAGTCGGCACTTATTTGTACACATAATATCACCATATTCGCTGTGGATTTAATTTGTTATGGAATAGGGAACTCTTCCTGCAGAACATAAACAAATCTATTGGATTGCTCCCTTTTATGTTCTCGTGGTTTATGAAAGGAAAGCATCAACTCACTAAATGGTCAAGTAGCAACTTTCAGCAAACATGGTACTGCAAAATCCCTTGAAAAATTGATTTGGAACTTTGAATATTGGTTTAGAAATAGAACCTGGATTCATGTTATATTCGTGTTCTTTCACTTCTTCCTTTTTGACATCTTTACAGCACAAACATTCCTTCATATATCTCCCATTTCCTTTCTTTTTAGATTTTTATACATAGCAACTCTTTTCTGCTAAACTGTACAACTTCTGTTTAATTATTTGTCCCAATATAATATTGAAATACTATAACCACAGTTTGGGTTTCAAAGAGTAGGTATCGAACAACGTGCTCACTCAATTCTTGATTTATTGATAGCACATACTATTAAAATTAAGATAAAGCAATTTGACAAGCATTATTATCATCCAATGAAGATTACATATTATTGGACCAAAACTTTCAAAAATGCACATTGAGCAGAAAAGGGCTCAGCCACAGAGAATGTATTCCAAATCTAGATGAACTAAAATTGATTGTATGAAAATTGGAATGCTTGGTCTTTATGGATTTCAATAAAAAATATTGGATCCCATATATTAGAAATTATACCAACTGTTCCCTTCCAGCGTCAGAGCAAAAGGTCTGTTCATTTCACATTTTTCAATACTGATTTGATAACCAAGTCTGCATTTTAGAGTCTGATGTCCATGTCTGCTCTTCCATTGATTTCAACGAGAAAGCTAATTTAAGAATATGCTTAGCTCTAGGTTTTTTGACAGAAAACGATTAATAAAAAAACTTGATGAAATGAAATTATTAGATACAGTTGATTTGTGAAACTGATTTTGCTGTCAAAAATTGGAAATGGATGCTGTTGAAATAAAGCCTAATGATGTCCGCTGAAGTATGAGACAGCAGTAAATATCCTCACTTGTTTGGAATTTAATGGGGCTGGATATTGAGCCCATTCATGGCACTGCAATGTCATTCAGAGTTACATGGTTGTTGTAAGAATTATATTTTGTTGTATAGTTAACTATTTCAGTAAATGTGTATCAAAGTGCAGAGACATAAACCAATGAATTGAATAGATTTAATTAGCTGAACACTAAAAGGGAATATAGAACATCTACAATCTACTTAAGATGATGTACAATGGCTTTACCTACCTGGGTTCCATTATCAATATTTTGGGTATACACTTCTCATGAAATGAATGAGGAACTTGTGTGTAATTTCTTGATATATGCTCCAACTGGCAGAAGGACTGTGCTGAAATGAAATAACATTGAATCTGTCCCTCTAGTTGCAAAGCTGTAAATAAATAGCTTAAAGACCAATGTTAACATAACCAATGAACATATTATATCATTCCAGTTGCTTTGTTTTGTTTCTAGTGTTCTTCATATCTACGTGTATTGGCTTAAAGAATAAAATGATGTCAGGAATCCAGGGCTAAAGAAAATCCACTGCTTCATTCTGGCTGTGTTCCACTCTGTTTTTGTGAACATAGCATTATGAGTCTGATCTGAAGTAATCTCATGTACGTCTGGAGATATGTAGGTATGCCATGTAGGTGCACTGAATGGTTAGTCACAGGACTTTTCAAGGCCTTTGATATTTTCCTGACCCATCCAAGCCCCAGGGAATGTCATCAAATAATCCTGGCTACCAAACAGCACATTGTTCCCAGCAGGTGCACAACTATACTGGCAACTCTAGCATGACAATGCATATTTCAGCACAGTAGCTGAAAATACATCCAGGTACTTTTTGGCTGAAAGAAAGTTAAACAAAAATTCTGTCAAGATATTATATAAATAATAATTAATGATATTTGTATGATTTGAAATTGGGATAATGAAGATGAAACATTTGCTGCATATTTTCTGACTATTAGATTTACTTCCAATTGGCCATTCTGTAGATCACTTTCAATTCTATTGAGCCAATGTGAAATCATGGACTGTTGAGTCTGCACCAGACCATTTCCTAAACCTGTACAAATCTGCAGGGTTATTCTTCTGAATGGTCAGTTTATGTATATGCCTTAAGTTTTGCATATTATTTTTTAAAACGTTAAAATATCAATACTTTTCTTATTGGAAAAATAAAATACAAGCCATAGTTGAGATTTCTTGCGGAATACCACTGTGTGTTTTAAAACATTGATAGTCCGACCATGATTCACGAGGTACCCAACAGACAAATAACGTAAGGGAATAATGAGGAGTCTGTGTCGTGGCTGCAGTGCTATTCTTAACTACAGTGTGTGGTACCTTTGTTTGAAATTTATGCAGATGCCACCTACATTCCAAAAAATGTCCAGGGAAATGGTGGGCTTTTCGCAAGATGGTCCTGAGCTGGTGGACTGTGTAAAATCTGCTGTGCTGCATGCATTATTGGGGCTATGAAATTGGACTGCACAAAGATATTTTCTAAAGCAATTGGACTACAGACTACTGGACTGAGCAGCCTCCTGCCTTTACCCATGATACTAATAGTTTTGTACTCCATTTCAGAGAATATTGGACCATGACTGCACCAATAATGCCTCGCTTTGGTTTCTAAGTGATCTATTCATTCACTCTGAAGTCAAATCATACTTGCTATTTAGTCCCAATGTATTTTTAATGCATGATTTAGCTCCAAGGAAAAATTGCTTTACTCAGAGAGTGGTTGGAATGCACTCACTATCACAGGAGTAGTTGAGACAAATAGCTTAGACACTTTAAAAAGGAAATTAGATGTGTGTGTAGCAGGAGAGGTGAGCGGGACCTCAGACCCATCCTGACTTCTGGCTTTGGAGCGGGGCTAGAGGCTGGGCCCTGCCCACTGCAGTGCATTGACTTCAGGGCAGTAGGTCCCTACCAGCAGAGGTCTTTGGCCCTGGAGGGCTCCAGGTATGGAAATCCAGTCGGCCTAGGGGGCCTCCCTCGGAACAGGAGCCAAAACCTTGAAGATGCTGGGGGTGGAGCTTCAGCCTGGAGCATGGGCTGAAGAAATCTGGAGACGTGGCCTGAGCCGGGAGCCACGGGCTGGAGGAGAAGGAGGCACCAGGAGCCCCATGCAGAGAGAGAAAGAGCAGGACTGCAGCCAGGAGCTGGGCAGCAGAACAAACCTGGCGAGTCACCACGTTGAGGAGCTGAGAACCTGAATAGGACAGAGATCTGGAGCCTCAGCTGTTAATATTCTCCATGAATAGTCTGTTTGAGTTCCACTTTCCCTTGAAAGTTTTGCCGTTTTGACACTAGCGGAGTAAAGGAACCTTGTTTTTTTTAACCTTGGTGCAGTCCGTGTGCATAAATCCCACGTTAAAAGTACAGGAGAGAAAAGGGAATAGAAAGAAAGATATGTTGAAAGATGAAATGAGATAAATAGAATGAAAGGAGACTATTGTGGAGGATACCCAGCAGCAGCACAGACCAGTTGGGACAAATAGCCTCTTCCTGTGCTCTATATTCAATCTCATTCCATTTAATTGCTGCAGTGAAAACTGAAGAATTTGCCTGCTAATTAGATATTATATGTGGTTGGGTTTTCACACTATCATAAACAACAACATGCATTTACATAAAAACCTTTAATGTAGGACGAAGGCCAAAGGTGCCTTAGAGTAGTGTAATCAGACAAAAATGAAAGTTTCATCAAAGGAATGGATCTTACTCAATCATAATGTTCTTGTTATTATATTTGGTCTGCATAGAGGTGAGGTATCAGAAAGACCAACACAGAACACTGAATCCTCTGATCTGAATACATGAATGTCTTTGGCTGAGATGATACTTAGTTGACGTCCGCATTCAGCTTGCCACCCAAACCCGCAGCCACCTCTTGACCTGTGTCAAGATATATGTGGCAATCATTGAAAAAGCGAATCATGATCTTGGCTCTCTCTCATCTATCTCACTGTCCAGCTTTCTACTCACTGACTTAATACTCCACCTTGAAAAGAGACTTGCTTCCAGTTCCCTCACCAGTAGACTAAGTCTCAACTCCCTCTCCTCTGGCTGTACACCTGCCACAACATTGTTGCATTGACTTGGTCATCCAGCTCTATCCAGCTGTCTGCACGTTCTCTCCCATTTCCCTTAAACCTGCCTCCCCTATAAGATCTACTGCTGCTTTTCTTCAACTGCAGCCCCCCTACCCACCCTCCAACACCAATCCAATTCTTAAACATTCAACTATTTCTCTTTGCTCAATGCTTCCCAGTGTCAAGTTTCCATTTCTCGGACACTGCTCCCCTTTCCTTGAACACAGTTGGGGTGAATTTCTGCAGGCATTTGCCTGATTGTCTGTGTCAATGCAACAGCTGTGAAAACTATGGTTTCTGCCATTTTCTGGGACTTGCTTGGCGTTTACGGTGAACTTACCACTGTTTGGCTGGAGAACCCTTGCAGCAATTCATCTCCTTCTTGTCCTCTCTTTTAATCCCACACTTCACCTCTACATTTTAAACTCATTCATTCCTTTCGTGGTTTCTTTCCTTCTACCGTCAGTAATATTAACCACATGATGTGCAAATTCTCAATGTGTGAAGATGCTGGAAGACTTTGCTGTCCCAGCAAGGCTCTCAATCTGGTGTGTGATGAAAGTATAATAATTTTCATAATATTTTTCCGGTTTATTGCGAAGTAGGTTTATGGGGGGTAAGTACAGTTGGGTTTGTCTGTGCGATGTAGTTACATTTGGAGTCAAGTAGACTGCAAGTTTGAAATCATCAAAAGAAGCTAGGTGCTTGACATGCTAAGAAGTAAACATGGATGCTGGTTTAGCATGTAAGGAATGAAGGGAATTTGCATTTTTAGTTAAATGAAGGGATTATTTGGATTTCAAAGGGACCTTAATCTGTTTACAACTAGCCAGATAAGCAGGGTTAAGGAGAGTGTTTATTTTTCCCAAAGGTTACTAACAATATTGGCAACATGAAAGTTTTATTATGAGGAAGATACAGTTTCAAAGACATACGGAACAATAGATTTTACATATTAAAAAGAGAGAAACATATATAAAGGAGAATGAAAGGCTATGTGGAAGAAGGCCATGCAAGATCTAACAGGAGTGTGTGAAATAGCCTTAACGACGCCTCCCAGCCATTTGTGCATGAGTCTGCTATGTAACGAAACTGAAGCTAGGGAAAAGCCATTTGGAATTCCACTGTCAAGTGGGTATTGTGTTAACTCACTGGTTCTGTTTTAAATCTAAAATATATTTTGGACTGTTGTCTTAAAGGGGGTGTAACTGGGGGTCAGATTAATTAGGAAGTTTAGGAGTTATTATAGTAGTAAGTAAGTGTAGTCTTGTGTATGTGCTTGAAATATTTTATATTTTGTTAATAAATATTTTAATTTAATTTTTAAAATCTCTAAAGGTCTTGGTGAATGTATTACTTCTGAATTCAGTCCACGCATCGTCTCGTAATAAATACAAATTGTGAAACCATTGTGGTAGCACTACCAAGTTTCCCTTGTGAATTTGGTCTGCCTGGCACACATCACCTGCCACGTCATAACAGGTGAAACCAAGAAACAAATTGTACATCAAGTTTTGGATTAGTTTGCGCCCTTTTTCTCTCTCTCATTTCAAAGGAAAGAATTATGAGGAAGTGCTTGATGCCTGGTCTCTAGAATGTTGTAAACAGACTTAACTGAGGAGACCTTTTCGAGTTACACAAGACACTTAAGGGTCGTGAGGTTCAAATTTAGGACAGATGTCAGAAGGTATTCTTTTATGGTGCATTTGATCAACAGCTGGAATGAGGTTCTAGACAGAGCAGTCGTAACAAGCACACCAAATTCACTCAAGGAACAGCCATTCAAGGCAATGGGAAGAGAGGAAGATTGGTATTCTGAAAGATTGAAATCAAATGCACTGAAAGGCTTCTTCATCTGTACCTATCTTGTGATCCTTCCCTGTCCCTGTTGGGCTTATCAGCAATTCAGGTTTGAAAGCACGTACCCCGGTATTATATGTGGTTGGGCACATGTAGGCATATGAAACATATACGGGCTTGTTTCTCATCCACACAAAACCCATCCACTTGCACAGAGTTAAAATCAAACCAATAGTATTTGTCTGACATAGACTAAATTTTAATTTAAGCCTTGTTCCACCACTGGACAATACAGTACAGACACTGTGCTACTTTAGCTTTCTGTTGGGTCTTAACCAGCTGAGCTGATTGTGCTTAACCATGCTCAATATTCTTCTCAAACTGATTTGTCAGAAAGGGATCCAATTGTGCCGCAAGTACACCTGGGAGTAAACTGAGGCCCTGCGCCTTCACAAAGCTTCAATCCCCGACTAAGCATTGATCATATAATCCAGATGGCACTCTACCAAACTTGGAATGGTTTGGACAAAGCCCCACTTCTCAGCTCTGGTAGTTCAGGTGGTTGTTAAAGATCCTGTAACATAATTTAAAGAAGAGTAAAGATTTCTCTGGCTCCTCGTTAAGATTTCACCTTTGACCAGTAAAACCTCAAATTAACAGGTCATTCACTGCTTGGATATTTTTGGAATGTTGCCAATGCAGAATGGGTTACTGACATACTAACTGTCACCAGCCTTGGGGGCAATGTGTTTTGAGACTCTATTGAAATGTAGCCACTATTTATATATCATAAACAATTCTGTACTTCACATCAATTATATCATAACATCATCGCACTTTATGCTTGAGCTGTTTTTGGCTATGCCCAGGATTAACTCAGAACAAAATTAAAATTTCTTTGTATGATAACAGCACATGAGCTATGTCCTAAATGAGACACCAGTGCTGTCTTAAGCCAGTCTCAGCTCATGGCAAAATTTGCTTGCCATCGGGAAACATTACTCCACAGCTGGTGCCACACCGCATACAATGCCATCCAAGCTACTGGCCACTAACTTCCACAAGAATGTTACACCTTTTCTAAGCATAGGCATGATCAGTGATGTAATGATCTTATAAGAAAACTGCCTCATTGCACTGTCCTCATTTATGATGAGACATCAGTCTTTTTACCAGAATGACTGCATCCCTTTAAATTAGCATTTGGATAGGGAAAATTCCACAATTACTGTGCAGTTACTGCTACAGCATAAACTAGAAAACATCAAGATCCACCCTGACTTCGAAATAACACTGTGACTTCTTGATTGATTCATTGGCTAATATATGAACAATTTCTCTAATAACAAAATATACAGCACAAATCATTTCTAATTCCACGGAACAATCCATTTAGATTATAATGAGAATCACTTACCATAGTTATATTGGTATTAAACCTAATACTTGAGAGACTGTGAATGATAACATGGAGCACATTGAAAATGTTAATTGCATAATACAACATCACATTTCCAATTAACAGCTAAGGTTTCTATAATTTTCCTTCTTTTGTTTACTTCACACAATGGGCTCCTTTGCATGTTCCAGAAGAGGCTTGTTTTTGGATTGCAATAAAATATAATTACTTGAGCAGGAACAAATTTTTCACCTTGCCTCACTGCATTGGACCTATTGAGACCATGCCAGACCTTTTGCCTCTCGCCTTATTGCTGACTGTTTTAACATGGAGGCCTCAGCGCTGTCCTCAGATCAAGAAAGAACTTTCTATCCTCAGCGCCACAACGCGCCAATCAAAAAATTAATCTGAAGCAACCACCCACACGCACACATGCTCATTTGATTATTTCCTTAGCTAATAGAATTAATCAGACCACATTCCTCAATAATGCTGCTGATTCTCATTAGTATTCATCGCCTGATTTTGTTAAATAAAGTTGAGGTCAGCTTGTAACTTAGCCCAGAAGCTTTAAACTCGCAAAAGAAGTTTCCAAACAAAATGGGAGAAGTCTTGGTTTTTAAAAGCTCACAATTTTGCCACACATTTGTTACAATAAGCCAATGTTTTACGAGTTTAATATTTGTTAAAGGACTTACAGCAGGGGCATAGCATTTTAAAGATGTGCTGTAGGGAAAATGTGTTCATTGTACAACTGAACCAACCTGAAGTCACAGCTGTAGGTGTGGAATGTTAAAAATGTTTCTCTGTGAAAATAATAGCCCACTTCAAAATGGCGCCTCTTATGTTTTTTTTTTGGGATATCCTGAACAGAACAAACACCTCACAGTGATATTGAGTGAAATTGGTTTTAGGGAGTAGTGAATGGCCATCCTGTTTTATCCCAAACCCCCCACTGTCTAATTTTCCTTTCCATGCAACATCTGCTAGAAAGCACACAGGACCAGGACCAGGACCACGTTATAAAGGTGCTGGAGCCAAAATCTGGGCCACCTGTGGATGTAGCTGTTAACATTATGACGCATTCATATTCCATAGGCTTGTAGCCTTTTCCCAATTGATTATGCCAACTTTACACCAATTTGTTGGGCTTAACCAATCAGAAAATCTATACCAGTGCATCAATACATGAGGGTAAATAACAAATAACATCATTAATATCTAGTGGAGCTTTGTGCCTACATGAGAGGAGCCATATTTTGACTTAATTTCTCAAGAGAAAGTAAAAACCAAAGCAGAGAGAGAAGAGGCAATTGTGTTCTAAGTACAAATGAATGATTTCTCCAATAAGGTACTGACGACGCAGAACTGGGCACAGGGAATATTCCCCATGCTTTACACTTAGCGAGACACTCTGGACACTTGGAGAATGATCTTAGAAAGCATACACAAAAGGGTCAAAAGCCTTCAACGAGTGTGTGTCTGTCAAATCTAGTGTTTGAAATATATTAAAATGGTGAGGAAGATGTGTACTCAGACCTGCCTGCACTTCAGGCAGTCATTGTTCACGGTTGATTTGATAATGGTTGTGCATTAAATGTAGGAGTAGATGGTAATTCCCAGAATATGTAAATATTAAAATGGCCTCGTAAACACAACTTGCGCTGTTGCCTATGGTCTGAATTTTTCAGTCAGCGTGCGGGGACGGACCTGGACACGTCAGCGCATAAAATGACGCGCGATGATGTCGGGCACGCGTCCCAACGTCATCACGATGTTTCCCTCGGTGGGCACGTGCCGGAGTCGGCTGCATGCCCCGCCGATATTTAAACGGCCCTTGGAGGCCATTAAGGAAGTAATTAAAAGCAAAATACCGCGGATGCTGGAAACCTGAAACCAAAACAGAAATAGCTGGAAAAACTCAGCAGGTCAGGAAGTAATTAAGGGTCATTGTTTACGCTGCCCGTCGAACCTTACGGTTGGCGGGGGGGGGGGGCAGGCGAAAAGGGCAAGTTTTTTAGGAAACCACATCCACGAGCGGGATGAGGTTTCCTAAAGCTTTCATGGATTAAATAAATTTTTTTCTGAAATATAAAAACATGTCCCATCTCATGTGATGAGCGGACATGTTTAATTAAATTTTCAATCCATTTATTTCGAAAGCGCTTCAATCTCCCTGAGGCAGCTCCGTGCCTCAGGGAGATTGAAGGGCTCTTTCGTGCGCATGTGTGAAAGAGCGCTGGCCCCGACCCTCCCTCCTCCCCCCCCGCCCGCACAGGGAACGCTACCGCTCGCGTCTTACGCTGGGTGGGTCTTAATTGGCCTGCCCGCGTAAGATGGCGGCACGGAGCCGATTGCGGGCAGCTCCCTGACCGCCCCTGCCTGCGCCCACTGAGCCCGCCCACTGACTGAAAAATTCAGGCCCATAAGTAATAATTCAAAAGGTGTTTCGGCATTATTGTTACTAACTTCCATCAACATTATTCATGTGTAGCCACATTTTCATTAAAGGTCTATTATTTCCATTAAAGATTTCACTAAGTAATGATTAATTTGAATATTTCTTTTAATGCCCTACATGGTCTGCCATTATAAAGAAGACTGCAGTACTTCTTCCTTTTACATTTTATTTTATTTTATTTATTCATGGGATGTGGGCATCACTGGTTAGGCCAACATTTATTGCCCATCTCTAATTGCCCTTGAGAAGTTGATATTGAGCTGCCTTTGTGAACCACTGCAGTCCATGTGGTGTAGGTACACCCACAGTGCTGTTAGGGACAACTGAGTGTCTTGCTAGGCCATTTCAGAGGGCAGTTAAGAGTCAACCACATTGTTGTGGGTCTGGAGTCACATATAGGCCAGACCAGGTAAGGCACAGCAGATTTCCTTCTCTTTACGACAATCGTCAATGGTTTCACGGTCATCATCAGACTTTTAAGTCCAGATTTTTATTGAATGCAAATTCCACCAGCTGTTGTAGTGGGATTCAAACCCGGCCTCCAGAGCAGTACCCTGGGTCTCTGGATTACTAGCCCAGCGACAATACCACTACGCCACCACCTCCTTATGCTAATGGCCATTGTGTGCAAGCAAAGAGATCTTTTAATATTGTTAACTACAGAGTTGTAGGACTATTTACAGTTCGAGGTTATGGCTGAAGTCACTGCACCAAAAGGCATCATAGCAGGATTTCCTTGATAGAAAAAAAGATAATCATTCATTGGTTTGACAGTCTCATAAGACAAACAGTGGAAACATTGCTAACTAGATATACCAGTTGATTCATATTGATAAACGGAAGTACATAATTTCAATTTGTTAAATGGGAAACTGGTATTTACATGTAGAAGGTTGAGGAGATGGAGGCAAGTTTGGAGATGGCGAATGTACTAAAATTACAGCAGGAAAGTCATGAATACGATGTCAGGAAAAGGGAAACCTGCTGCTGGATACATTTATAGGAATGCAAAAGCATATCAATCACGAAATTGTGGATTTATAAAAGACTTTTGATGGTTCTACCTCCGTGGCGTGGGAGTTGCTGCAATTCCTTGCAAGGGTGCAGAGGAGACTTACCGGAATACTTCCAGGGATGGGGGATTTCTAGTTACAAGGTTAGACTGGAGAAGCTGGGGTTGTTCTCCTTAGAGCAAAGATTGAGGAGAGATTTTATAGAGATGTACAAGATAATGGCAGGTTTAGATAAGGTAGATAAGAAAAGCTGTTCTCATTAGCTGACGGTACAAGAACTAGTGGACACAGATTTAAGATTTTAGGCAAGAGATGCAGGGGGATGGTGAGGGAAAACATTTTTACGCAGCAAGTAGAACAATCCTAGAACTCACTGCTTACGAGGGTGACGGAAGCAGAGACATTGAAGGATTTCAGAAGGTAATTGCATAGGCACAAGGGAAATAAACTTAAAGGGCTACAGGGATAGACCAGGGGAAGAGGACTGATTGGATTGCTCTGGATTGCAGAACGTTGACTTGGACTCAATGGGCCAAATGGCCTCCTTCTGTGCCATAATAGCTCTATGACTCTACAAGGACAGTATTTTTCCAAGTAGGGATATACTTAAGATGAGGCACCTCCTCAATCTTGCTTTCCTCAACAGTTATCCTCCTCCCCCACCAGGTGTGCAATGACTCCCACAGTGAATCTGGGCATTTATTCGTTATTTGGAGCAATCAAATGGAGTGACTCTTTTCAGCAGCGGCTTCCCGATTAGAAAAAAATTGTCAGGATTATAGAATTTAACACACAATAATCGCACCTTCTTATTTCATCCTAACAGTTTGCATGTTAGCACCATAATGATTTGCTCAGTGCATTATCTGCTCCTGCCATCTGCCATTCCGATTTCCTGGCAGAAATTTCAGAGGATGAAGTCTTGTGGGAGATGTTGCTTCAAACCTCCATTTGCCTTTTGTGTCTCTCGTTCTTAGTGAATAAAACTATGCAACAACCTCAGATCCCCTGGATCATATTTAGCCAGAAATGATGCTAATTAAATGGTTTCCGTGTCAACCTTCCTGACAAGAACTTCTGTCAGAATTTCCTCTGGCGCTCATGTATGTAAAGAACAGCGCAAATGTAATGTCACACGCGGGGATAAGAGCCTGTGGGCTGCTGTCTTCTGTCATATGCACCTCACTCTCAGAGCCTCTCGCTTCTATATCTTGTCTTGCACTACCATGCAGAACAGACGTATAAGCCCATGGGCAAGACCATTCCCGCCATTTAGTCCTTCTGAACACACAGGAAGGGATGACAGGGTTTTGAGAAGTTTTGGGTACTTTAGGACTGATAGCACTTGGGTTAAGCAATTACGCAGGTTTAAGTGAAAACAATTGCAGAGCAAATCAGTAGCATACTTCAGAATTGAGGCTCTCCCAATAGTCGGTGACTTTGAGCCAAACTATACCGGATGTTTTGGGAGCAGATCTGTGCAAGTCCAGAAAGCCAGAGGAGCTGGTGTTTTGTATGGAGGCTGGGTGTGACAGAGGGTTTTGGCAAACAGGTGTGGGAAGCAATGCAAATTTTAAAAATTCATTTACGGGATGTGGGCTTCGCTGGCTGGGCCAGCATTTATTGTCCATCCCTAGTTGCCCTTGAGAAGGTGGTGATGAGCTGCCTTCTTGAACCGCTGAAGTCCCTGCACTGTAGGTACACCCACAGTGCTGTTAAGGAGGGAGTTCCAGGATTTTGACCCAGCGACAGTGAAAAAATGGCAATATATTTCCAAGTCAGGATGGTGAGTGGCTTGGAGGGGAACTTCTAGGTGGTGGTGTTCCCATGTACCTGCTGCCCTTGTCCTTCTAGATGGTAGAGGTCGTGGGTTTGGAAGGTGCTGCCTAAGGAGCCTTGGTGAGTTCCTGCAGTGCATCTTGTAAATGGTACACACACTGCTGCCACCGTGCGTCGGTGGTGGAGGGAATTCACATGCAGCAATGTTTGGGCATAAAAGCAGTATAAATCCGTCGCATTGCAGTTACACCAAAATCAGCCTGATTTGGATATTAATCAATTTTCTTTCAGCATCACTGGGCCAAAATTCCGGTACTCTTTACCTAACAGCGTTGTGAGAGCATCTTCACAGCACAAACTGTAACAATTCAAGAGCAAGGTTCATTGCCACCTTCTCAGGGCTACTAGGGGGATGGTGGCGTAGTGGTAACATCATTAGACTAGTAATCCAGAGACCCAGGCTAATGCCCTGGGGGAACAGGTTCAAACCTCACAATGGAAGCTGATGGAATTCAAGAGGGCATTAGATGATTATTTGGATAGAAGCGAGGTACAGGGGTGAAAAGGCACTAGATCATAATGCTCATTTGGAGAGCTGGTGCAGACATGATGGGTTGAATGGCCTCCTACTGTGATTTTAAATTCAATCAATAAAATAAATCTGGAATTGTAAACTAATCCATGGTGACTGTGACAATCATTATTGATTGTTGTAAAAACCCACCAGGCCTAGCCTTCAAATGACTCCAGGCCCACATCAATGTGGCTAACTTAACAGCCCTCTAAAATGGCATGGCAAGCCACTCAGTAACAAACTCTGGCCTTGCCAGAGACACCCATGTCCCATGAAAGAATAAAAAAGGGCAGCCTTGCCAGTACCAGTTACTCCCACACCCTGAGCATAAGTAACAAATAGTTCCCAGGAAATTTCTGGCCAACATCTTTTGTTCTATGCTGTCTGGCTTCATCCCTCTGCTTAGAGTACTGCCGTACGCATATTGCAGACCAACATTTGGAGACTCTCAGTTGTTTGCCAGTTTCCACCTCATCACTTTCATGCTGTATAAAGGAAATTGCACTGAAAAGCAAGACCATAATCACTCATTGGAAAATGGCCCTGATTACGAATACCTGAGGCTCTGGATTGATTGCATGGAGGTGTTTATTAGGGGATGCAGATATTTTATAGTTTAAAGAGCTGGAAATTGCTGCGGATGTCACACTGGCAGGGACCAGGTTTTTGGCAGATGTCACACTGGCAGGGGGAACCAGATTTTCATTCACGGTATAGAAATATGCGAGTCACTTGCCAGGCAATCAAACGCGACTAAGAAAACTTCACAAGTGTGTTTGTTGGACGAAGACGACTGAAATCTGGTGCCCACACGGACCTTCACAGGGGTGTTTGTAACCTAGAAGTCTGTGATCAAGGGGCCATATTTTCACTTCACGTGGAAACTTCAAGCGGTACCAAAGATTCACAATTCGATCCAAGTTAACAGCACGCAGTAAAGTGAGAAACGAGGAGCGTGCTCAGGGGGTCATTCCAGCTTTTATCGATTTCTATTGCCTAACCCCCCCCAGTACACAAAGTTAAACACTGTGCTTTTCAGGCTGCAGTCAATCAGCCTGTTGGTCTATTTTCGCCTGGTCAGTGCAATGCCAGCCGTGTATCGTTTTAATGGCGTATCATACATCAGTCACATGACCAGTGCACTCTCGTGTCACCAGAGGCCTCAATGGGAACATAAAAACAACACAACGCATTAAATGATCTCTCCACCGAGCATCACGCGATGGCAAGTGTGAATACTTGGGGAAGTCAATGCAATTTCAAGCACGCAGCCTTTTTGGGGGCCATGGTTTTCTCAATGTGGCTTCACATGGCTCTTCTGCCATCGTGAGAACCTTTGCTTTACAATTGTCTCCATCGCCGGCTAGCGTGCAGGGCTGTGGGAGCGGTAGGGAGGAACAGGACGAATTAGATGACGCGCAGATAAAAGCAAAATCCTGCGGATGCTGAAAATCTGAAACAAAAGCAGAAAATGCTGGAAAAACTCAGCAGGTCGAACAGCACCTGCGGAGAGAAAGATAAGAGTTAACGTTTAGAGTCCGTATGACCCTTCTTCAGCTCTGAAGAGGAGTCACATGGACTCGAAACGTTAACTGTCTTTCTCTCTGCAGGCGCTGTTAGGCCTGCCTTGTCTTTTCCAGCATTTTCCGTGGATGACTCGTAAGGCCGGCACAGACGAGATGGGGCAAATGGCCTCCTTCGGTGCTCTGTGGTTTAATGGCTCGACCGCTATTTAAAAAGGGAGCAGCGTCAAGTCGGATTGCTGCTGGCCTGTGATCATGTCATCGAGTTAGGCCTCAGCCAGTGGCACAGGGAGGTGAAACTGGAACATGTGCCGGATGCGCCAGGAAACACCGCGGTCATCAAGAGCAGGAGGGATTTTTGTAGCAAAGTTTTAAAAAGTGAGTTCAAGTTGTGGTGAAAGTGAGTTGCGAAGCCCACTGCAAATCAGCATGAATTAAATACAAATTGCACGGCCACTAACAACACCCCCATTCTTGAAGGCAACCCTTGAAGCCATCAGTCGTTGCCTTTTTAGCACATTTAAGATTTCAGTGAGCAAGCGTTGGAATGGCCTCCTGAAACTGCCCGATCCTCCCCACACACCCTGCAGCCTGGCAAACACCACCATGTCACTTCATTGACAATGGTTACCAGTCTGGATTTACGAACATAATGGAGCTTAGGTGTCACCGTGGTGGGCTGGTGGGGGTGGTGGTGGTCGGTGGAGAAAAAGGGGCATTTCTAAGGCACATCCGTGTTTGAATGTAAGAAAATATTTCATGGCTTCTGAATGCAGGAATCTTCCTCTGACCTTTATAATCGGGGCTTGCTAAACACTCAGCTAAAATTGTTAAGAGCTGCACCTGTCTGGTGGCTAAAGATGCAATGATTGAAAAATAAAGCAGCAGGCACTGGGACGTTTCTGGCACAGGTGAAGTGAAACAAAGAGATTAAAAAAAAAAAACCCCATGCTGTCGCTTATTTTAAATGAATCCTCTGCTCAGCGATGCAGAGATCAAAATAAACCGAGCACTGTTAGTTTGGGAGCTTCACCCGAGGCAGTGTTATTGATAAGTCTGTCATCCCTTCTAATATTGGAGAAGTCATGCCAGCTGATGATTAGGCCACTCCTGAACTATTAAGCACATTTCTTGTCCTCACACAAGGGCTTCTTAATCAAGTGGAAACAAAGCCTGCCTTCATTCCGATTATGCCAAAAAATGGTGGTCCGGGTCTTTCGACCTGAAAGGCACAACTATTACGCGTTCGAGACCCTCTAAAGTCAATGTGCAGATAGATGTCAGAGGTCACCCCATGGTGTTATCTGAAATGAATGAGCTATGACAGACTGCGGTGATGACAGAGGCACGCAGTGAAATTACACAAAATTGGGTATTTTGTCAGCTTTTCATCAGCAGGATTTACAGAAATGACTCCAGTCACAGACAGTTAAATGTTTCAGTCAGGCAGAATTGACTGACAAAAAAGCTATTATTCTGCTATGTTAAGTGATATTTTATATCATTTCTTTCAATGATTGTTAAGTGTCTGGACAGCCATCTTGACACGATATATCGCTGGAATATGATCAGGGTGGTTTGGCGGAACAGAACTTTTAGTAGAATAAAGATAATTTAACTCCAATATTTTATACACGAAGTTGAATTGTTTGATACGATCCCCACTTATGCCCCAGCTAGTGTTTTACTTCCTGTTTCCAAAACTTGGTCGCTTACCAGGTTGGAAGGGTCCTGCCCGTGGGCATCATGTCAATGCCAGCCTTTGGTTGACATCCCAGGGTGTGTGG